>NW_026645574.1:0-87657 GCF_949987535.1 Balaenoptera acutorostrata
ACACTAACCCTAACCCTAACCCTAGCCCATACCCTACGCCGTACCCGAACCCCTCCCCGAACCCGTACCCTAAGCCATACCCTAACCCTAACCCTAACCCTAACCCTAACCCTAACCCTAACCCTAACCCTAAGCTACCCTTGACTGCTTCTGCCTCCAATAGATTTCCTAAGCACTAGTGTTTTAAGGAACAGGTTAAAAAGAGAATCCTAATGTGATTTCTTGAGAATGGGTGTGTTCCTTATCTTCTCCTAGTGTCTAAACTCTTCTCCATGGCTGGACCCCCAAATAATATTCCTTTACGTGCTAAGGGGTATCTAGAGAGTGGGATAGGTTTAATAACTACCCTAACCCTAACGCGTACCCTAACCCTAACCCCTACCCTAACCCTAACACGTACCCTAATCCTAACCCGTACCCTAAACCGAGCCCTAACCCTAACACTAACCCTAACCCTAACCCTAGCACATACCCTACGCCGTACCCGAACCCCTCCCCGAACCCGTACCCTAAGCCGTACCCTAACCCTAACCCTAACCCTAAGCTACCCTTGACTGCTTCTGCCTCCAATAGATTTCCTAAGCACTAGTGTTTTAAGGAACAGGTTAAAAAGAGAATCCTAATGTGATTTCTTGAGAATGGGTGTGTTCCTTATCTTATCCTAGTGTCTAAACTCTTCTCCATGGCTGGACCCCCAAATAATATTCCTTTACGTGCTAAGCGGTATCTAGAGAGTGGGATAGGTTTAGTAACTACCTTAACCCTAACGCGTATCCTAACCCTAACCCCTACCCTAACCCTAACGCGTACCCTAATCCTAACCCGTACCCTAAACCGAGCCCTAACCCTAACACTACCCTAACCCTAACCCTAGCCCATACCCTACGCCGTACCCGAACCCCTCCCCGAACCCGTACCCTAAGCCGTACCCTAACCCTAACCCTAACCCTAACCCTAACCCTAAGCTACCCTTGACTGCTTCTGCCTCCAATAGATTTCCTAAGCACTAATGTTTTAAGGAACAGGTTAAAAAGAGAATCCTAATGTGATTTCTTGAGAATGGGTGTGTTCCTTATCTTCTCCTAGTGTCTAAACTCTTCTCCATGGCTGGACCCCCAAATAATATTCCTTTACGTGCTAAGGGGTATCTAGAGAGTGGGATAGGTTTAATAACTACCCTAGCCCTAACGCGTACCCTAACCCTAACCCCTACCCTAACCCTAACGCGTACCCTAATCCTAACCCGTACCCTAAACCGAGCCCTAACCCTAACACTAACCCTAACCCTAACCCTAGCCCATACCCTACGCCGTACCCGAACCCCTCCCCGAACCCGTACCCTAAGCCGTACCCTAACCCTAACCCTAACCCTAACCCTAACCCTAACCCTAAGCTACCCTTGACTGCTTCTGCCTCCAATAGATTTCCTAAGCACTAGTGTTTTAAGGAACAGGTTAAAAAGAGAATCCTAATGTGATTTCTTGAGAATGGGTGTGTTCCTTATCTTCTCCTAGTGTCTAAACTCTTCTCCATGGCTGGACCCCCAAATAATATTCCTTTACGTGCTAAGGGGTATCTAGAGAGTGGGATAGGTTTAATAACTACCCTAACCCTAACGCGTACCCTAACCCTAACCCCTACCCTAACCCTAACGCGTACCCTAAATCTAACCCGTACCCTAAACCGAGCCCTAACCCTAACCCTAACCCTAGCCCATACCCTACGCCGTACCCGAACCCCTCCCCGAACCCGTACCCTAAGCCGTACCCTAACCCTAACCCTAACCCTAACCCTAACCCTAACCCTAAGCTACCCTTGACTGCTTCTGCCTCCAATAGATTTCCTAAGCACTAGTGTTTTAAGGAACAGGTTAAAAAGAGAATCCTAATGTGATTTCTTGAGAATGGGTGTGTTCCTTATCTTATCCTAGTGTCTAAACTCTTCTCCATGGCTGGACCCCCAAATAATATTCCTTTACGTGCTAAGGGGTATCTAGAGAGTGGGATAGGTTTAATAACTACCCTAACCCTAACGCGTACCCTAACCCTAACCCCTACCCTAACCCTAACACGTACCCTAATCCTAACCCGTACCCTAAACCGAGCCCTAACCCTAACACTAACCCTAACCCTAACCCTAGCACATACCCTACGCCGTACCCGAACCCCTCCCCGAACCCGTACCCTAAGCCGTACCCTAACCCTAACCCTAACCCTAAGCTACCCTTGACTGCTTCTGCCTCCAATAGATTTCCTAAGCACTAGTGTTTTAAGGAACAGGTTAAAAAGAGAATCCTAATGTGATTTCTTGAGAATGGGTGTGTTCCTTATCTTATCCTAGTGTCTAAACTCTTCTCCATGGCTGGACCCCCAAATAATATTCCTTTACGTGCTAAGCGGTATCTAGAGAGTGGGATAGGTTTAGTAACTACCTTAACCCTAACGCGTATCCTAACCCTAACCCCTACCCTAACCCTAACGCGTACCCTAATCCTAACCCGTACCCTAAACCGAGCCCTAACCCTAACACTAACCCTAACCCTAACCCTAGCCCATACCCTACGCCGTACCCGAACCCCTCCCCGAACCCGTACCCTAAGCCGTACCCTAACCCTAACCCTAACCCTAACCCTAACCCTAAGCTACCCTTGACTGCTTCTGCCTCCAATAGATTTCCTAAGCACTAGTGTTTTAAGGAACAGGTTAAAAAGAGAATCCTAATGTGATTTCTTGAGAATGGGTGTGTTCCTTATCTTCTCCTAGTGTCTAAACTCTTCTCCATGGCTGGACCCCCAAATAATATTCCTTTACGTGCTAAGGGGTATCTAGAGAGTGGGATAGGTTTAATAACTACCCTAACCCTAACGCGTACCCTAACCCTAACCCCTACCCTAACCCTAACGCGTACCCTAAATCTAACCCGTACCCTAAACCGAGCCCTAACCCTAACACTAACCCTAACCCTAACCCTAGCCCATACCCTACGCCGTACCCGAACCCCTCCCCGAACCCGTACCCTAAGCCGTACCCTAACCCTAACCCTAACCCTAACCCTAACCCTAACCCTAAGCTACCCTTGACTGCTTCTGCCTCCAATAGATTTCCTAAGCACTAGTGTTTTAAGGAACAGGTTAAAAAGAGAATCCTAATGTGATTTCTTGAGAATGGGTGTGTTCCTTATCTTATCCTAGTGTCTAAACTCTTCTCCATGGCTGGACCCCCAAATAATATTCCTTTACCTGCTAAGGGGTATCTAGAGAGTGGGATAGGTTTAATAACTACCCTAACCCTAACGCGTACCCTAACCCTAACCCCTACCCTAACCCTAACGCGTACTCTAATCCTAACCCGTACCCTAAACCGAGCCCTAACCCTAACACTAACCCTAACCCTAACCCTAGCCCATACCCTACGCCGTACACGAGCCCCTCCCCGAAACCGTACCCTAAGCCGTACCCTAACCCTAACCCTAACCCTAACCCTAACCCTAAGCTACCCTTGACTGCTTCTGCCTCCAATAGATTTCCTAAGCACTAGTGTTTTAAGGAACAGGTTCAAAAGAGAATCCTAATGTGATTTCTTGAGAATGGGTGTGTTCCTTATCTTCTCCTAGTGTCTAAACTCTTCTCCATGGCTGGACCCCCAAATAATATTCCTTTACGTGCTAAGGGGTATCTAGAGAGTGGGATAGGTTTAATAACTACCCTAACTCTAACGCGTACCCTAACCCTAACCCCTACCCTAACCCTAACGCGTACCCTAAATCTAACCCGTACCCTAAACCGAGCCCTAACCCTAACACTAACCCTAACCCTAACCCTAGCCCATACCCTACGCCGTACCCGAACCCCTCCCCGAACCTGTACCCTAAGCCGTACCCTAACCCTAACCCTAACCCTAACCCTAACCCTAACCCTAAGCTACCCTTGACTGCTTCTGCCTCCAATAGATTTCCTAAGCACTAGTGTTTTAAGAAACAGGTTAAAAAGAGAATCCTAATGTGATTTCTTGAGAATGGGTGTGTTCCTTATCTTATCCTAGTGTCTAAACTCTTCTCCATGGCTGGACCCCCAAATAATATTCCTTTACGTGCTAAGCGGTATCTAGAGAGTGGGATAGGTTTAGTAACTACCTTAACCCTAACGCGTATCCTAACCCTAACCCCTAACCTAACCCTAACGCGTACCCTAATCCTAACCCGTACCCTAAACCGAGCCCTAACCCTAACACTAACCCTAACCCTAACCCTAGCCCATACCCTACGCCGTACCCGAACCCCTCCCCGAACCCGTACCCTAAGCCGTACCCTAACCCTAACCCTAACCCTAACCCTAACCCTAAGCTACCCTTGACTGCTTCTGCCTCCAATAGATTTCCTAAGCACTAGTGTTTTAAGGAACAGGTTAAAAAGAGAATCCTAATGTGATTTCTTGAGAATGGGTGTGTTCCTTATCTTCTCCTAGTGTCTAAACTCTTCTCCATGGCTGGACCCCCAAATAATATTCCTTTACGTGCTAAGGGGTATCTAGAGAGTGGGATAGGTTTAATAACTACCCTAGCCCTAACGCGTACCCTAACCCTAACCCCTACCCTAACCCTAACGCGTACCCTAATCCTAACCCGTACCCTAAACCGAGCCCTAACCCTAACACTAACCCTAACCCTAACCCTAGCCCATACCCTACGCCGTACCCGAACCCCTCCCCGAACCCGTACCCTAAGCCGTACCCTAACCCTAACCCTAACCCTAAGCTACCCTTGACTGCTTCTGCCTCCAATAGATTTCCTAAGCACTAGTGTTTTAAGGAACAGGTTAAAAAGAGAATCCTAATGTGATTTCTTGAGAATGGGTGTGTTCCTTATCTTATCCTAGTGTCTAAACTCTTCTCCATGGCTGGACCCCCAAATAATATTCCTTTACGTGCTAAGGGGTATCTAGAGAGTGGGATAGGTTTAGTAACTACCATAACCCTAACGCGTATCCTAACCCTAACCCCTACCCTAACCCTAACGCGAACCCTTATCCTAACCCGTACCCTAAACCGAGCCCTAACCCTAACACTAACCCTAACCCTAACCCTAGCCCATACCCTACGCCGTACCCGAACCCCTCCCCGAACCCGTACCCTAAGCCGTACCCTAACCCTAACCCTAACCCTAACCCTAAGATACCCTTGACTGCTTCTGCCTCCAATAGATTTCCTAAGCACTAATGTTTTAAGGAACAGGTTAAAAAGAGAATCCTAATGTGATTTCTTGAGAATGGGTGTGTTCCTTATCTTCTCCTAGTGTCTAAACTCTTCTCCATGGCTGGACCCCCAAATAATATTCCTTTACGTGCTAAGGGGTATCTAGAGAGTGGGATAGGTTTAATAACTACCCTAGCCCTAACGCGTACCCTAACCCTAACCCCTACCCTAACCCTAACGCGTACCCTAATCCTAACCCGTACCCTAAACCGAGCCCTAACCCTAACACTAACCCTAACCCTAACCCTAGCCCATACCCTACGCCGTACCCGAACCCCTCCCCGAACCCGTACCCTAAGCCGTACCCTAACCCTAACCCTAACCCTAACCCTAACCCTAAGCTACCCTTGACTGCTTCTGCCTCCAATAGATTTCCTAAGCACTAGTGTTTTAAGGAACAGGTTAAAAAGAGAATCCTAATGTGATTTCTTGAGAATGGGTGTGTTCCTTATCTTATCCTAGTGTCTAAACTCTTCTCCATGGCTGGACCCCCAAATAATATTCCTTTACGTGCTAAGCGGTATCTAGAGAGTGGGATAGGTTTAGTAACTACCTTAACCCTAACGCGTATCCTAACCCTAACCCCTACCCTAACCCTAACGCGTACCCTAATCCTAACCCGTACCCTAAACCGAGCCCTAACCCTAACACTAACCCTAACCCTAACCCTAGCCCATACCCTATGCCGTACCCGAACCCCTCCCCGAACCCGTACCCTAAGCCGTACCCTAACCCTAACCCTAACCCTAACCCTAACCCTAAGCTACCCTTGACTGCTTCTGCCTCCAATAGATTTCCTAAGCACTAGTGTTTTAAGGAACAGGTTCAAAAGAGAATCCTAATGTGATTTCTTGAGAATGGGTGTGTTCCTTATCTTCTCCTAGTGTCTAAACTCTTCTCCATGGCTGGACCCCCAAATAATATTCCTTTACGTGCTAAGGGGTATCTAGAGAGTGGGATAGGTTTAATAACTACCCTAGCCCTAACGCGTACCCTAACCCTAACCCCTACCCTAACCCTAACGCGTACCCTAATCCTAACCCGTACCCTAAACCGAGCCCTAACCCTAACCCTAGCCCATACCCTACGCCGTACCCGAACCCCTCCCCGAACCCGTACCCTAAGCCGTACCCTAACCCTAACCCTAACCCTAACCCTAACCCTAACCCTAACCCTAACCCTAAGCTACCCTTGACTGCTTCTGCCTCCAATAGATTTCCTAAGCACTAGTGTTTTAAGGAACAGGTTAAAAAGAGAATCCTAATGTGATTTCTTGAGAATGGGTGTGTTCCTTATCTTATCCTAGTGTCTAAACTCTTCTCCATGGCTGGACCCCCAAATAATATTCCTTTACGTGCTAAGGGGTATCTAGAGAGTGGGATAGGTTTAATAACTACCCTAACCCTAACGCGTACCCTAACCCTAACCCCTACCCTAACCCTAACGCGTACCCTAATCCTAACCCGTACCCTAAACCGAGCCCTAACCCTAACACTAACCCTAACCCTAGCCCATACCCTACGCCGTACCCGAACCCCTCCCCGAACCCGTACCCTAAGCCGTACCCTAACCCTAACCCTAACCCTAAGATACCCTTGACTGCTTCTGCCTCCAATAGATTTCCTAAGCACTAGTGTTTTAAGGAACAGGTTAAAAAGAGAATCCTAATGTGATTTCTTGAGAATGGGTGTGTTCCTTATCTTATCCTAGTGTCTAAACTCTTCTCCATGGCTGGACCCCCAAATAATATTCCTTTACGTGCTAAGGGGTATCTAGAGAGTGGGATAGGTTTAGTAACTACCATAACCCTAACGCGTATCCTAACCCTAACCCCTACCCTAACCCTAACGCGTACCCTAATCCTAACCCGTACCCTAAACCGAGCCCTAACCCTAACACTAACCCTAACCCTAACCCTAGCCCATACCCTACGCCGTACCCGAACCCCTCCCCGAACCCGTACCCTAAGCCGTACCCTAACCCTAACCCTAACCCTAACCCTAACCCTAAGCTACCCTTGACTGCTTCTGCCTCCAATAGATTTCCTAAGCACTAGTGTTTTAAGGAACAGGTTAAAAAGAGAATCCTAATGTGATTTCTTGAGAATGGGTGTGTTCCTTATCTTATCCTAGTGTCTAAACTCTTCTCCATGGCTGGACCCCCAAATAATATTCCTTTACGTGCTAAGCGGTATCTAGAGAGTGGGATAGGTTTAGTAACTACCTTAACCCTAACGCGTATCCTAACCCTAACCCCTACCCTAACCCTAACGCGTACCCTAATCCTAACCCGTACCCTAAACCGAGCCCTAACCCTAACACTAACCCTAACCCTAACCCTAGCCCATACCCTATGCCGTACCCGAACCCCTCCCCGAACCCGTACCCTAAGCCGTACCCTAACCCTAACCCTAACCCTAACCCTAACCCTAAGCTACCCTTGACTGCTTCTGCCTCCAATAGATTTCCTAAGCACTAGTGTTTTAAGGAACAGGTTCAAAAGAGAATCCTAATGTGATTTCTTGAGAATGGGTGTGTTCCTTATCTTCTCCTAGTGTCTAAACTCTTCTCCATGGCTGGACCCCCAAATAATATTCCTTTACGTGCTAAGGGGTATCTAGAGAGTGGGATAGGTTTAATAACTACCCTAGCCCTAACGCGTACCCTAACCCTAACCCCTACCCTAACCCTAACGCGTACCCTAATCCTAACCCGTACCCTAAACCGAGCCCTAACCCTAACCCTAGCCCATACCCTACGCCGTACCCGAACCCCTCCCCGAACCCGTACCCTAAGCCGTACCCTAACCCTAACCCTAACCCTAACCCTAACCCTAACCCTAACCCTAACCCTAAGCTACCCTTGACTGCTTCTGCCTCCAATAGATTTCCTAAGCACTAGTGTTTTAAGGAACAGGTTAAAAAGAGAATCCTAATGTGATTTCTTGAGAATGGGTGTGTTCCTTATCTTATCCTAGTGTCTAAACTCTTCTCCATGGCTGGACCCCCAAATAATATTCCTTTACGTGCTAAGGGGTATCTAGAGAGTGGGATAGGTTTAATAACTACCCTAACCCTAACGCGTACCCTAACCCTAACCCCTACCCTAACCCTAACGCGTACCCTAATCCTAACCCGTACCCTAAACCGAGCCCTAACCCTAACACTAACCCTAACCCTAGCCCATACCCTACGCCGTACCCGAACCCCTCCCCGAACCCGTACCCTAAGCCGTACCCTAACCCTAACCCTAACCCTAAGATACCCTTGACTGCTTCTGCCTCCAATAGATTTCCTAAGCACTAGTGTTTTAAGGAACAGGTTAAAAAGAGAATCCTAATGTGATTTCTTGAGAATGGGTGTGTTCCTTATCTTATCCTAGTGTCTAAACTCTTCTCCATGGCTGGACCCCCAAATAATATTCCTTTACGTGCTAAGGGGTATCTAGAGAGTGGGATAGGTTTAGTAACTACCATAACCCTAACGCGTATCCTAACCCTAACCCCTACCCTAACCCTAACGCGTACCCTAATCCTAACCCGTACCCTAAACCGAGCCCTAACCCTAACACTAACCCTAACCCTAACCCTAGCCCATACCCTACGCCGTACCCGAACCCCTCCCCGAACCCGTACCCTAAGCCGTACCCTAACCCTAACCCTAACCCTAACCCTAACCCTAAGCTACCCTTGACTGCTTCTGCCTCCAATAGATTTCCTAAGCACTAATGTTTTAAGGAACAGGTTAAAAAGAGAATCCTAATGTGATTTCTTGAGAATGGGTGTGTTCCTTATCTTCTCCTAGTGTCTAAACTCTTCTCCATGGCTGGACCCCCAAATAATATTCCTTTACGTGCTAAGGGGAATCTAGAGAGTGGGATAGGTTTAATAACTACCCTAGCCCTAACGCGTACCCTAACCCTAACCCCTACCCTAACCCTAACGCGTACCCTAATCCTAACCCGTACCCTAAACCGAGCCCTAACCCTAACACTAACCCTAACCCTAACCCTAGCCCATACCCTACGCCGTACCCGAACCCCTCCCCGAACCCGTACCCTAAGCCGTACCCTAACCCTAACCCTAACCCTAACCCTAACCCTAACCCTAACCCTAACCCTAAGCTACCCTTGACTGCTTCTGCCTCCAATAGATTTCCTAAGCACTAGTGTTTTAAGGAACAGGTTAAAAAGAGAATCCTAATGTGATTTCTTGAGAATGGGTGTGTTCCTTATCTTCTCCTAGTGTCTAAACTCTTCTCCATGGCTGGACCCCCAAATAATATTCCTTTACGTGCTAAGGGGTATCTAGAGAGTGGGATAGGTTTAATAACTACCCTAACCCTAACGCGTACCCTAACCCTAACCCCTACCCTAACCCTAACGCGTACCCTAAATCTAACCCGTACCCTAAACCGAGCCCTAACCCTAACACTAACCCTAACCCTAACCCTAGCCCATACCCTACGCCGTACCCGAACCCCTCCCCGAACCCGTACCCTAAGCCGTACCCTAACCCTAACCCTAACCCTAACCCTAACCCTAACCCTAAGCTACCCTTGACTGCTTCTGCCTCCAATAGATTTCCTAAGCACTAGTGTTTTAAGGAACAGGTTAAAAAGAGAATCCTAATGTGATTTCTTGAGAATGGGTGTGTTCCTTATCTTATCCTAGTGTCTAAACTCTTCTCCATGGCTGGACCCCCAAATAATATTCCTTTACCTGCTAAGGGGTATCTAGAGAGTGGGATAGGTTTAATAACTACCCTAACCCTAACGCGTACCCTAACCCTAACCCCTACCCTAACCCTAACGCGTACTCTAATCCTAACCCGTACCCTAAACCGAGCCCTAACCCTAACACTAACCCTAACCCTAACCCTAGCCCATACCCTACGCCGTACACGAGCCCCTCCCCGAAACCGTACCCTAAGCCGTACCCTAACCCTAACCCTAACCCTAACCTTAACCCTAAGCTACCCTTGACTGCTTCTGCCTCCAATAGATTTCCTAAGCACTAGTGTTTTAAGGAACAGGTTCAAAAGAGAATCCTAATGTGATTTCTTGAGAATGGGTGTGTTCCTTATCTTCTCCTAGTGTCTAAACTCTTCTCCATGGCTGGACCCCCAAATAATATTCCTTTACGTGCTAAGGGGTATCTAGAGAGTGGGATAGGTTTAATAACTACCCTAACTCTAACGCGTACCCTAACCCTAACCCCTACCCTAACCCTAACGCGTACCCTAAATCTAACCCGTACCCTAAACCGAGCCCTAACCCTAACACTAACCCTAACCCTAACCCTAGCCCATACCCTACGCCGTACCCGAACCCCTCCCCGAACCTGTACCCTAAGCCGTACCCTAACCCTAACCCTAACCCTAACCCTAACCCTAACCCTAAGCTACCCTTGACTGCTTCTGCCTCCAATAGATTTCCTAAGCACTAGTGTTTTAAGGAACAGGTTAAAAAGAGAATCCTAATGTGATTTCTTGAGAATGGGTGTGTTCCTTATCTTCTCCTAGTGTCTAAACTCTTCTCCATGGCTGGACCCCCAAATAATATTCCTTTACGTGCTAAGGGGAATCTAGAGAGTGGGATAGGTTTAATAACTACCCTAGCCCTAACGCGTACCCTAACCCTAACCCCTACCCTAACCCTAACGCGTACTCTAATCCTAACCCGTACCCTAAACCGAGCCCTAACCCTAACACTAACCCTAACCCTAACCCTAGCCCATACCCTACGCCGTACCCGAACCCCTCCCCGAACCCGTACCCTAAGCCGTACCCTAACCCTAACCCTAACCCTAACCCTAACCCTAACCCTAACCCTAACCCTAAGCTACCCTTGACTGCTTCTGCCTCCAATAGATTTCCTAAGCACTAGTGTTTTAAGGAACAGGTTAAAAAGAGAATCCTAATGTGATTTCTTGAGAATGGGTGTGTTCCTTATCTTCTCCTAGTGTCTAAACTCTTCTCCATGGCTGGACCCCCAAATAATATTCCTTTACGTGCTAAGGGGTATCTAGAGAGTGGGATAGGTTTAATAACTACCCTAACCCTAACGCGTACCCTAACCCTAACCCCTACCCTAACCCTAACGCGTACCCTAAATCTAACCCGTACCCTAAACCGAGCCCTAACCCTAACACTAACCCTAACCCTAACCCTAGCCCATACCCTACGCCGTACCCGAACCCCTCCCCGAACCCGTACCCTAAGCCGTACCCTAACCCTAACCCTAACCCTAACCCTAACCCTAACCCTAAGCTACCCTTGACTGCTTCTGCCTCCAATAGATTTCCTAAGCACTAGTGTTTTAAGGAACAGGTTAAAAAGAGAATCCTAATGTGATTTCTTGAGAATGGGTGTGTTCCTTATCTTATCCTAGTGTCTAAACTCTTCTCCATGGCTGGACCCCCAAATAATATTCCTTTACCTGCTAAGGGGTATCTAGAGAGTGGGATAGGTTTAATAACTACCCTAACCCTAACGCGTACCCTAACCCTAACCCCTACCCTAACCCTAACGCGTACTCTAATCCTAACCCGTACCCTAAACCGAGCCCTAACCCTAACACTAACCCTAACCCTAACCCTAGCCCATACCCTACGCCGTACACGAGCCCCTCCCCGAAACCGTACCCTAAGCCGTACCCTAACCCTAACCCTAACCCTAACCCTAACCCTAAGCTACCCTTGACTGCTTCTGCCTCCAATAGATTTCCTAAGCACTAGTGTTTTAAGGAACAGGTTCAAAAGAGAATCCTAATGTGATTTCTTGAGAATGGGTGTGTTCCTTATCTTCTCCTAGTGTCTAAACTCTTCTCCATGGCTGGACCCCCAAATAATATTCCTTTACGTGCTAAGGGGTATCTAGAGAGTGGGATAGGTTTAATAACTACCCTAACTCTAACGCGTACCCTAACCCTAACCCCTACCCTAACCCTAACGCGTACCCTAAATCTAACCCGTACCCTAAACCGAGCCCTAACCCTAACACTAACCCTAACCCTAACCCTAGCCCATACCCTACGCCGTACCCGAACCCCTCCCCGAACCTGTACCCTAAGCCGTACCCTAACCCTAACCCTAACCCTAACCCTAACCCTAACCCTAAGCTACCCTTGACTGCTTCTGCCTCCAATAGATTTCCTAAGCACTAGTGTTTTAAGGAACAGGTTAAAAAGAGAATCCTAATGTGATTTCTTGAGAATGGGTGTGTTCCTTATCTTATCCTAGTGTCTAAACTCTTCTCCATGGCTGGACCCCCAAATAATATTCCTTTACGTGCTAAGCGGTATCTAGAGAGTGGGATAGGTTTAGTAACTACCTTAACCCTAACGCGTATCCTAACCCTAACCCCTAACCTAACCCTAACGCGTACCCTAATCCTAACCCGTACCCTAAACCGAGCCCTAACCCTAACACTAACCCTAACCCTAACCCTAGCCCATACCCTACGCCGTACCCGAACCCCTCCCCGAACCCGTACCCTAAGCCGTACCCTAACCCTAACCCTAACCCTAACCCTAACCCTAAGCTACCCTTGACTGCTTCTGCCTCCAATAGATTTCCTAAGCACTAGTGTTTTAAGGAACAGGTTAAAAAGAGAATCCTAATGTGATTTCTTGAGAATGGGTGTGTTCCTTATCTTCTCCTAGTGTCTAAACTCTTCTCCATGGCTGGACCCCCAAATAATATTCCTTTACGTGCTAAGGGGTATCTAGAGAGTGGGATAGGTTTAATAACTACCCTAGCCCTAACGCGTACCCTAACCCTAACCCCTACCCTAACACTAACGCGTACCCTAATCCTAACCCGTACCCTAAACCGAGCCCTAACCCTAACACTAACCCTAACCCTAACCCTAGCCCATACCCTACGCCGTACCCGAACCCCTCCCCGAACCCGTACCCTAAGCCGTACCCTAACCCTAACCCTAACCCTAAGCTACCCTTGACTGCTTCTGCCTCCAATAGATTTCCTAAGCACTAGTGTTTTAAGGAACAGGTTAAAAAGAGAATCCTAATGTGATTTCTTGAGAATGGGTGTGTTCCTTATCTTATCCTAGTGTCTAAACTCTTCTCCATGGCTGGACCCCCAAATAATATTCCTTTACGTGCTAAGGGGTATCTAGAGAGTGGGATAGGTTTAGTAACTACCATAACCCTAACGCGTATCCTAACCCTAACCCCTACCCTAACCCTAACGCGAACCCTTATCCTAACCCGTACCCTAAACCGAGCCCTAACCCTAACACTAACCCTAACCCTAACCCTAGCCCATACCCTACGCCGTACCCGAACCCCTCCCCGAACCCGTACCCTAAGCCGTACCCTAACCCTAACCCTAACCCTAACCCTAAGATACCCTTGACTGCTTCTGCCTCCAATAGATTTCCTAAGCACTAATGTTTTAAGGAACAGGTTAAAAAGAGAATCCTAATGTGATTTCTTGAGAATGGGTGTGTTCCTTATCTTCTCCTAGTGTCTAAACTCTTCTCCATGGCTGGACCCCCAAATAATATTCCTTTACGTGCTAAGGGGTATCTAGAGAGTGGGATAGGTTTAATAACTACCCTAGCCCTAACGCGTACCCTAACCCTAACCCCTACCCTAACCCTAACGTGTACCCTAATCCTAACCCGTACCCTAAACCGAGCCCTAACCCTAACACTAACCCTAACCCTAACCCTAGCCCATACCCTACGCCGTACCCGAACCCCTCCCCGAACCCGTACCCTAAGCCGTACCCTAACCCTAACCCTAACCCTAACCCTAACCCTAAGCTACCCTTGACTGCTTCTGCCTCCAATAGATTTCCTAAGCACTAGTGTTTTAAGGAACAGGTTAAAAAGAGAATCCTAATGTGATTTCTTGAGAATGGGTGTGTTCCTTATCTTATCCTAGTGTCTAAACTCTTCTCCATGGCTGGACCCCCAAATAATATTCCTTTACGTGCTAAGCGGTATCTAGAGAGTGGGATAGGTTTAGTAACTACCTTAACCCTAACGCGTATCCTAACCCTAACCCCTACCCTAACCCTAACGCGTACCCTAATCCTAACCCGTACCCTAAACCGAGCCCTAACCCTAACACTAACCCTAACCCTAACCCTAGCCCATACCCTATGCCGTACCCGAACCCCTCCCCGAACCCGTACCCTAAGCCGTACCCTAACCCTAACCCTAACCCTAACCCTAACCCTAAGCTACCCTTGACTGCTTCTGCCTCCAATAGATTTCCTAAGCACTAGTGTTTTAAGGAACAGGTTCAAAAGAGAATCCTAATGTGATTTCTTGAGAATGGGTGTGTTCCTTATCTTCTCCTAGTGTCTAAACTCTTCTCCATGGCTGGACCCCCAAATAATATTCCTTTACGTGCTAAGGGGTATCTAGAGAGTGGGATAGGTTTAATAACTACCCTAGCCCTAACGCGTACCCTAACCCTAACCCCTACCCTAACCCTAACGCGTACCCTAATCCTAACCCGTACCCTAAACCGAGCCCTAACCCTAACCCTAGCCCATACCCTACGCCGTACCCGAACCCCTCCCCGAACCCGTACCCTAAGCCGTACCCTAACCCTAACCCTAACCCTAACCCTAACCCTAACCCTAACCCTAACCCTAAGCTACCCTTGACTGCTTCTGCCTCCAATAGATTTCCTAAGCACTAGTGTTTTAAGGAACAGGTTAAAAAGAGAATCCTAATGTGATTTCTTGAGAATGGGTGTGTTCCTTATCTTATCCTAGTGTCTAAACTCTTCTCCATGGCTGGACCCCCAAATAATATTCCTTTACGTGCTAAGGGGTATCTAGAGAGTGGGATAGGTTTAATAACTACCCTAACCCTAACGCGTACCCTAACCCTAACCCCTACCCTAACCCTAACGCGTACCCTAATCCTAACCCGTACCCTAAACCGAGCCCTAACCCTAACACTAACCCTAACCCTAGCCCATACCCTACGCCGTACCCGAACCCCTCCCCGAACCCGTACCCTAAGCCGTACCCTAACCCTAACCCTAACCCTAAGATACCCTTGACTGCTTCTGCCTCCAATAGATTTCCTAAGCACTAGTGTTTTAAGGAACAGGTTAAAAAGAGAATCCTAATGTGATTTCTTGAGAATGGGTGTGTTCCTTATCTTATCCTAGTGTCTAAACTCTTCTCCATGGCTGGACCCCCAAATAATATTCCTTTACGTGCTAAGGGGTATCTAGAGAGTGGGATAGGTTTAGTAACTACCATAACCCTAACGCGTATCCTAACCCTAACCCCTACCCTAACCCTAACGCGTACCCTAATCCTAACCCGTACCCTAAACCGAGCCCTAACCCTAACACTAACCCTAACCCTAACCCTAGCCCATACCCTACGCCGTACCCGAACCCCTCCCCGAACCCGTACCCTAAGCCGTACCCTAACCCTAACCCTAACCCTAACCCTAACCCTAAGCTACCCTTGACTGCTTCTGCCTCCAATAGATTTCCTAAGCACTAATGTTTTAAGGAACAGGTTAAAAAGAGAATCCTAATGTGATTTCTTGAGAATGGGTGTGTTCCTTATCTTCTCCTAGTGTCTAAACTCTTCTCCATGGCTGGACCCCCAAATAATATTCCTTTACGTGCTAAGGGGAATCTAGAGAGTGGGATAGGTTTAATAACTACCCTAGCCCTAACGCGTACCCTAACCCTAACCCCTACCCTAACCCTAACGCGTACCCTAATCCTAACCCGTACCCTAAACCGAGCCCTAACCCTAACACTAACCCTAACCCTAACCCTAGCCCATACCCTACGCCGTACCCGAACCCCTCCCCGAACCCGTACCCTAAGCCGTACCCTAACCCTAACCCTAACCCTAAGCTACCCTTGACTGCTTCTGCCTCCAATAGATTTCCTAAGCACTAGTGTTTTAAGGAACAGGTTAAAAAGAGAATCCTAATGTGATTTCTTGAGAATGGGTGTGTTCCTTATCTTATCCTAGTGTCTAAACTCTTCTCCATGGCTGGACCCCCAAATAATATTCCTTTACGTGCTAAGGGGTATCTAGAGAGTGGGATAGGTTTAGTAACTACCATAACCCTAACGCGTATCCTAACCCTAACCCCTACCCTAACCCTAACGCGAACCCTTATCCTAACCCGTACCCTAAACCGAGCCCTAACCCTAACACTAACCCTAACCCTAACCCTAGCCCATACCCTACGCCGTACCCGAACCCCTCCCCGAACCCGTACCCTAAGCCGTACCCTAACCCTAACCCTAACCCTAACCCTAAGATACCCTTGACTGCTTCTGCCTCCAATAGATTTCCTAAGCACTAATGTTTTAAGGAACAGGTTAAAAAGAGAATCCTAATGTGATTTCTTGAGAATGGGTGTGTTCCTTATCTTCTCCTAGTGTCTAAACTCTTCTCCATGGCTGGACCCCCAAATAATATTCCTTTACGTGCTAAGGGGTATCTAGAGAGTGGGATAGGTTTAATAACTACCCTAGCCCTAACGCGTACCCTAACCCTAACCCCTACCCTAACCCTAACGCGTACCCTAATCCTAACCCGTACCCTAAACCGAGCCCTAACCCTAACACTAACCCTAACCCTAACCCTAGCCCATACCCTACGCCGTACCCGAACCCCTCCCCGAACCCGTACCCTAAGCCGTACCCTAACCCTAACCCTAACCCTAACCCTAACCCTAAGCTACCCTTGACTGCTTCTGCCTCCAATAGATTTCCTAAGCACTAGTGTTTTAAGGAACAGGTTAAAAAGAGAATCCTAATGTGATTTCTTGAGAATGGGTGTGTTCCTTATCTTATCCTAGTGTCTAAACTCTTCTCCATGGCTGGACCCCCAAATAATATTCCTTTACGTGCTAAGCGGTATCTAGAGAGTGGGATAGGTTTAGTAACTACCTTAACCCTAACGCGTATCCTAACCCTAACCCCTACCCTAACCCTAACGCGTACCCTAATCCTAACCCGTACCCTAAACCGAGCCCTAACCCTAACACTAACCCTAACCCTAACCCTAGCCCATACCCTATGCCGTACCCGAACCCCTCCCCGAACCCGTACCCTAAGCCGTACCCTAACCCTAACCCTAACCCTAACCCTAACCCTAAGCTACCCTTGACTGCTTCTGCCTCCAATAGATTTCCTAAGCACTAGTGTTTTAAGGAACAGGTTCAAAAGAGAATCCTAATGTGATTTCTTGAGAATGGGTGTGTTCCTTATCTTCTCCTAGTGTCTAAACTCTTCTCCATGGCTGGACCCCCAAATAATATTCCTTTACGTGCTAAGGGGTATCTAGAGAGTGGGATAGGTTTAATAACTACCCTAGCCCTAACGCGTACCCTAACCCTAACCCCTACCCTAACCCTAACGCGTACCCTAATCCTAACCCGTACCCTAAACCGAGCCCTAACCCTAACCCTAGCCCATACCCTACGCCGTACCCGAACCCCTCCCCGAACCCGTACCCTAAGCCGTACCCTAACCCTAACCCTAACCCTAACCCTAACCCTAACCCTAACCCTAACCCTAAGCTACCCTTGACTGCTTCTGCCTCCAATAGATTTCCTAAGCACTAGTGTTTTAAGGAACAGGTTAAAAAGAGAATCCTAATGTGATTTCTTGAGAATGGGTGTGTTCCTTATCTTATCCTAGTGTCTAAACTCTTCTCCATGGCTGGACCCCCAAATAATATTCCTTTACGTGCTAAGGGGTATCTAGAGAGTGGGATAGGTTTAATAACTACCCTAACCCTAACGCGTACCCTAACCCTAACCCCTACCCTAACCCTAACGCGTACCCTAATCCTAACCCGTACCCTAAACCGAGCCCTAACCCTAACACTAACCCTAACCCTAACCCTAGCCCATACCCTACGCCGTACCCGAACCCCTCCCCGAACCCGTACCCTAAGCCGTACCCTAACCCTAACCCTAACCCTAACCCTAACCCTAACCCTAAGCTACCCTTGACTGCTTCTGCCTCCAATAGATTTCCTAAGCACTAGTGTTTTAAGGAACAGGTTAAAAAGAGAATCCTAATGTGATTTCTTGAGAATGGGGTGTGTTCCTTATCTTATCCTAGTGTCTAAACTCTTCTCCATGGCTGGACCCCCAAATAATATTCCTTTACCTGCTAAGGGGTATCTAGAGAGTGGGATAGGTTTAATAACTACCCTAACCCTAACGCGTACCCTAACCCTAACCCCTACCCTAACCCTAACGCGTACTCTAATCCTAACCCGTACCCTAAACCGAGCCCTAACCCTAACACTAACCCTAACCCTAACCCTAGCCCATACCCTACGCCGTACACGAGCCCCTCCCCGAAACCGTACCCTAAGCCGTACCCTAACCCTAACCCTAACCCTAACCCTAACCCTAAGCTACCCTTGACTGCTTCTGCCTCCAATAGATTTCCTAAGCACTAGTGTTTTAAGGAACAGGTTCAAAAGAGAATCCTAATGTGATTTCTTGAGAATGGGTGTGTTCCTTATCTTCTCCTAGTGTCTAAACTCTTCTCCATGGCTGGACCCCCAAATAATATTCCTTTACGTGCTAAGGGGTATCTAGAGAGTGGGATAGGTTTAATAACTACCCTAACTCTAACGCGTACCCTAACCCTAACCCCTACCCTAACCCTAACGCGTACCCTAAATCTAACCCGTACCCTAAACCGAGCCCTAACCCTAACACTAACCCTAACCCTAACCCTAGCCCATACCCTACGCCGTACCCGAACCCCTCCCCGAACCTGTACCCTAAGCCGTACCCTAACCCTAACCCTAACCCTAACCCTAACCCTAACCCTAAGCTACCCTTGACTGCTTCTGCCTCCAATAGATTTCCTAAGCACTAGTGTTTTAAGGAACAGGTTAAAAAGAGAATCCTAATGTGATTTCTTGAGAATGGGTGTGTTCCTTATCTTCTCCTAGTGTCTAAACTCTTCTCCATGGCTGGACCCCCAAATAATATTCCTTTACGTGCTAAGGGGAATCTAGAGAGTGGGATAGGTTTAATAACTACCCTAGCCCTAACGCGTACCCTAACCCTAACCCCTACCCTAACCCTAACGCGTACTCTAATCCTAACCCGTACCCTAAACCGAGCCCTAACCCTAACACTAACCCTAACCCTAACCCTAGCCCATACCCTACGCCGTACCCGAACCCCTCCCCGAACCCGTACCCTAAGCCGTACCCTAACCCTAACCCTAACCCTAACCCTAACCCTAACCCTAACCCTAACCCTAAGCTACCCTTGACTGCTTCTGCCTCCAATAGATTTCCTAAGCACTAGTGTTTTAAGGAACAGGTTAAAAAGAGAATCCTAATGTGATTTCTTGAGAATGGGTGTGTTCCTTATCTTCTCCTAGTGTCTAAACTCTTCTCCATGGCTGGACCCCCAAATAATATTCCTTTACGTGCTAAGGGGTATCTAGAGAGTGGGATAGGTTTAATAACTACCCTAACCCTAACGCGTACCCTAACCCTAACCCCTACCCTAACCCTAACGCGTACCCTAAATCTAACCCGTACCCTAAACCGAGCCCTAACCCTAACACTAACCCTAACCCTAACCCTAGCCCATACCCTACGCCGTACCCGAACCCCTCCCCGAACCCGTACCCTAAGCCGTACCCTAACCCTAACCCTAACCCTAACCCTAACCCTAACCCTAAGCTACCCTTGACTGCTTCTGCCTCCAATAGATTTCCTAAGCACTAGTGTTTTAAGGAACAGGTTAAAAAGAGAATCCTAATGTGATTTCTTGAGAATGGGTGTGTTCCTTATCTTATCCTAGTGTCTAAACTCTTCTCCATGGCTGGACCCCCAAATAATATTCCTTTACCTGCTAAGGGGTATCTAGAGAGTGGGATAGGTTTAATAACTACCCTAACCCTAACGCGTACCCTAACCCTAACCCCTACCCTAACCCTAACGCGTACTCTAATCCTAACCCGTACCCTAAACCGAGCCCTAACCCTAACACTAACCCTAACCCTAACCCTAGCCCATACCCTACGCCGTACACGAGCCCCTCCCCGAAACCGTACCCTAAGCCGTACCCTAACCCTAACCCTAACCCTAACCCTAACCCTAAGCTACCCTTGACTGCTTCTGCCTCCAATAGATTTCCTAAGCACTAGTGTTTTAAGGAACAGGTTCAAAAGAGAATCCTAATGTGATTTCTTGAGAATGGGTGTGTTCCTTATCTTCTCCTAGTGTCTAAACTCTTCTCCATGGCTGGACCCCCAAATAATATTCCTTTACGTGCTAAGGGGTATCTAGAGAGTGGGATAGGTTTAATAACTACCCTAACTCTAACGCGTACCCTAACCCTAACCCCTACCCTAACCCTAACGCGTACCCTAAATCTAACCCGTACCCTAAACCGAGCCCTAACCCTAACACTAACCCTAACCCTAACCCTAGCCCATACCCTACGCCGTACCCGAACCCCTCCCCGAACCTGTACCCTAAGCCGTACCCTAACCCTAACCCTAACCCTAACCCTAACCCTAACCCTAAGCTACCCTTGACTGCTTCTGCCTCCAATAGATTTCCTAAGCACTAGTGTTTTAAGGAACAGGTTAAAAAGAGAATCCTAATGTGATTTCTTGAGAATGGGTGTGTTCCTTATCTTATCCTAGTGTCTAAACTCTTCTCCATGGCTGGACCCCCAAATAATATTCCTTTACGTGCTAAGCGGTATCTAGAGAGTGGGATAGGTTTAGTAACTACCTTAACCCTAACGCGTATCCTAACCCTAACCCCTAACCTAACCCTAACGCGTACCCTAATCCTAACCCGTACCCTAAACCGAGCCCTAACCCTAACACTAACCCTAACCCTAACCCTAGCCCATACCCTACGCCGTACCCGAACCCCTCCCCGAACCCGTACCCTAAGCCGTACCCTAACCCTAACCCTAACCCTAACCCTAACCCTAAGCTACCCTTGACTGCTTCTGCCTCCAATAGATTTCCTAAGCACTAGTGTTTTAAGGAACAGGTTAAAAAGAGAATCCTAATGTGATTTCTTGAGAATGGGTGTGTTCCTTATCTTCTCCTAGTGTCTAAACTCTTCTCCATGGCTGGACCCCCAAATAATATTCCTTTACGTGCTAAGGGGTATCTAGAGAGTGGGATAGGTTTAATAACTACCCTAGCCCTAACGCGTACCCTAACCCTAACCCCTACCCTAACCCTAACGCGTACCCTAATCCTAACCCGTACCCTAAACCGAGCCCTAACCCTAACACTAACCCTAACCCTAACCCTAGCCCATACCCTACGCCGTACCCGAACCCCTCCCCGAACCCGTACCCTAAGCCGTACCCTAACCCTAACCCTAACCCTAAGCTACCCTTGACTGCTTCTGCCTCCAATAGATTTCCTAAGCACTAGTGTTTTAAGGAACAGGTTAAAAAGAGAATCCTAATGTGATTTCTTGAGAATGGGTGTGTTCCTTATCTTATCCTAGTGTCTAAACTCTTCTCCATGGCTGGACCCCCAAATAATATTCCTTTACGTGCTAAGGGGTATCTAGAGAGTGGGATAGGTTTAGTAACTACCATAACCCTAACGCGTATCCTAACCCTAACCCCTACCCTAACCCTAACGCGAACCCTTATCCTAACCCGTACCCTAAACCGAGCCCTAACCCTAACACTAACCCTAACCCTAACCCTAGCCCATACCCTACGCCGTACCCGAACCCCTCCCCGAACCCGTACCCTAAGCCGTACCCTAACCCTAACCCTAACCCTAACCCTAAGATACCCTTGACTGCTTCTGCCTCCAATAGATTTCCTAAGCACTAATGTTTTAAGGAACAGGTTAAAAAGAGAATCCTAATGTGATTTCTTGAGAATGGGTGTGTTCCTTATCTTCTCCTAGTGTCTAAACTCTTCTCCATGGCTGGACCCCCAAATAATATTCCTTTACGTGCTAAGGGGTATCTAGAGAGTGGGATAGGTTTAATAACTACCCTAGCCCTAACGCGTACCCTAACCCTAACCCCTACCCTAACCCTAACGCGTACCCTAATCCTAACCCGTACCCTAAACCGAGCCCTAACCCTAACACTAACCCTAACCCTAACCCTAGCCCATACCCTACGCCGTACCCGAACCCCTCCCCGAACCCGTACCCTAAGCCGTACCCTAACCCTAACCCTAACCCTAACCCTAACCCTAAGCTACCCTTGACTGCTTCTGCCTCCAATAGATTTCCTAAGCACTAGTGTTTTAAGGAACAGGTTAAAAAGAGAATCCTAATGTGATTTCTTGAGAATGGGTGTGTTCCTTATCTTATCCTAGTGTCTAAACTCTTCTCCATGGCTGGACCCCCAAATAATATTCCTTTACGTGCTAAGCGGTATCTAGAGAGTGGGATAGGTTTAGTAACTACCTTAACCCTAACGCGTATCCTAACCCTAACCCCTACCCTAACCCTAACGCGTACCCTAATCCTAACCCGTACCCTAAACCGAGCCCTAACCCTAACACTAACCCTAACCCTAACCCTAGCCCATACCCTATGCCGTACCCGAACCCCTCCCCGAACCCGTACCCTAAGCCGTACCCTAACCCTAACCCTAACCCTAACCCTAACCCTAAGCTACCCTTGACTGCTTCTGCCTCCAATAGATTTCCTAAGCACTAGTGTTTTAAGGAACAGGTTCAAAAGAGAATCCTAATGTGATTTCTTGAGAATGGGTGTGTTCCTTATCTTCTCCTAGTGTCTAAACTCTTCTCCATGGCTGGACCCCCAAATAATATTCCTTTACGTGCTAAGGGGTATCTAGAGAGTGGGATAGGTTTAATAACTACCCTAGCCCTAACGCGTACCCTAACCCTAACCCCTACCCTAACCCTAACGCGTACCCTAATCCTAACCCGTACCCTAAACCGAGCCCTAACCCTAACCCTAGCCCATACCCTACGCCGTACCCGAACCCCTCCCCGAACCCGTACCCTAAGCCGTACCCTAACCCTAACCCTAACCCTAACCCTAACCCTAACCCTAACCCTAACCCTAAGCTACCCTTGACTGCTTCTGCCTCCAATAGATTTCCTAAGCACTAGTGTTTTAAGGAACAGGTTAAAAAGAGAATCCTAATGTGATTTCTTGAGAATGGGTGTGTTCCTTATCTATCCTAGTGTCTAAACTCTTCTCCATGGCTGGACCCCCAAATAATATTCCTTTACGTGCTAAGGGGTATCTAGAGAGTGGGATAGGTTTAATAACTACCCTAACCCTAACGCGTACCCTAACCCTAACCCCTACCCTAACCCTAACGCGTACCCTAATCCTAACCCGTACCCTAAACCGAGCCCTAACCCTAACACTAACCCTAACCCTAGCCCATACCCTACGCCGTACCCGAACCCCTCCCCGAACCCGTACCCTAAGCCGTACCCTAACCCTAACCCTAACCCTAAGATACCCTTGACTGCTTCTGCCTCCAATAGATTTCCTAAGCACTAGTGTTTTAAGGAACAGGTTAAAAAGAGAATCCTAATGTGATTTCTTGAGAATGGGTGTGTTCCTTATCTTATCCTAGTGTCTAAACTCTTCTCCATGGCTGGACCCCCAAATAATATTCCTTTACGTGCTAAGGGGTATCTAGAGAGTGGGATAGGTTTAGTAACTACCATAACCCTAACGCGTATCCTAACCCTAACCCCTACCCTAACCCTAACGCGTACCCTAATCCTAACCCGTACCCTAAACCGAGCCCTAACCCTAACACTAACCCTAACCCTAACCCTAGCCCATACCCTACGCCGTACCCGAACCCCTCCCCGAACCCGTACCCTAAGCCGTACCCTAACCCTAACCCTAACCCTAACCCTAACCCTAAGCTACCCTTGACTGCTTCTGCCTCCAATAGATTTCCTAAGCACTAATGTTTTAAGGAACAGGTTAAAAAGAGAATCCTAATGTGATTTCTTGAGAATGGGTGTGTTCCTTATCTTCTCCTAGTGTCTAAACTCTTCTCCATGGCTGGACCCCCAAATAATATTCCTTTACGTGCTAAGGGGAATCTAGAGAGTGGGATAGGTTTAATAACTACCCTAGCCCTAACGCGTACCCTAACCCTAACCCCTACCCTAACCCTAACGCGTACCCTAATCCTAACCCGTACCCTAAACCGAGCCCTAACCCTAACACTAACCCTAACCCTAACCCTAGCCCATACCCTACGCCGTACCCGAACCCCTCCCCGAACCCGTACCCTAAGCCGTACCCTAACCCTAACCCTAACCCTAACCCTAACCCTAACCCTAACCCTAACCCTAAGCTACCCTTGACTGCTTCTGCCTCCAATAGATTTCCTAAGCACTAGTGTTTTAAGGAACAGGTTAAAAAGAGAATCCTAATGTGATTTCTTGAGAATGGGTGTGTTCCTTATCTTCTCCTAGTGTCTAAACTCTTCTCCATGGCTGGACCCCCAAATAATATTCCTTTACGTGCTAAGGGGTATCTAGAGAGTGGGATAGGTTTAATAACTACCCTAACCCTAACGCGTACCCTAACCCTAACCCCTACCCTAACCCTAACGCGTACCCTAAATCTAACCCGTACCCTAAACCGAGCCCTAACCCTAACACTAACCCTAACCCTAACCCTAGCCCATACCCTACGCCGTACCCGAACCCCTCCCCGAACCCGTACCCTAAGCCGTACCCTAACCCTAACCCTAACCCTAACCCTAACCCTAATCCTAAGCTACCCTTGACTGCTTCTGCCTCCAATAGATTTCCTAAGCACTAGTGTTTTAAGGAACAGGTTAAAAAGAGAATCCTAATGTGATTTCTTGAGAATGGGTGTGTTCCTTATCTTCTCCTAGTGTCTAAACTCTTCTCCATGGCTGGACCCCCAAATAATATTCCTTTACGTGCTAAGGGGTATCTAGAGAGTGGGATAGGTTTAATAACTACCCTAACCCTAACGCGTACCCTAACCCTAACCCCTACCCTAACCCTAACGCGTACCCTAATCCTAACCCGTACCCTAAACCGAGCCCTAACCCTAACACTAACCCTAACCCTAGCCCATACCCTACGCCGTACCCGAACCCCTCCCCGAACCCGTACCCTAAGCCGTACACTAACCCTAACCCTAACCCTAAGCTACCCTTGACTGCTTCTGCCTCCAATAGATTTCCTAAGCACTAGTGTTTTAAGGAACAGGTTAAAAAGAGAATCCTAATGTGATTTCTTGAGAATGGGTGTGTTCCTTATCTTATCCTAGTGTCTAAACTCTTCTCCATGGCTGGACCCCCAAATAATATTCCTTTACGTGCTAAGGGGTATCTAGAGAGTGGGATAGGTTTAGTAACTACCATAACCCTAACGCGTATCCTAACCCTAACCCCTACCCTAACCCTAATGCGTACCCTAATCCTAACCCGTACCCTAAACCGAGCCCTAACCCTAACACTAACCCTAACCCTAACCCTAGCCCATACCCTACGCCGTACCCGAACCCCTCCCCGAACCCGTACCCTAAGCCGTACCCTAACCCTAACCCTAACCCTAACCCTAAGCTACCCTTGACTGCTTCTGCCTCCAATAGATTTCCTAAGCACTAATGTTTTAAAGAACAGGTTAAAAAGAGAATCCTAATGTGATTTCTTGAGAATGGGTGTGTTCCTTATCTTCTCCTAGTGTCTAAACTCTTCTCCATGGCTGGACCCCCAAATAATATTCCTTTACGTGCTAAGGGGTATCTAGAGAGTGGGATAGGTTTAATAACTACCCTAGCCCTAACGCGTACCCTAACCCTAACCCCTACCCTAACCCTAACGCGTACCCTAATCCTAACCCGTACCCTAAACCGAGCCCTAACCCTAACACTAACCCTAACCCTAACCCTAGCCCATACCCTACGCCGTACCCGAACCCCTCCCCGAACCCGTACCCTAAGCCGTACCCTAACCCTAACCCTAACCCTAACCCTAACCCTAAGCTACCCTTGACTGCTTCTGCCTCCAATAGATTTCCTAAGCACTAGTGTTTTAAGGAACAGGTTAAAAAGAGAATCCTAATGTGATTTCTTGAGAATGGGTGTGTTCCTTATCTTATCCTAGTGTCTAAACTCTTCTCCATGGCTGGACCCCCAAATAATATTCCTTTACGTGCTAAGCGGTATCTAGAGAGTGGGATAGGTTTAGTAACTACCTTAACCCTAACGCGTATCCTAACCCTAACCCCTACCCTAACCCTAACGCGTACCCTAATCCTAACCCGTACCCTAAACCGAGCCCTAACCCTAACACTAACCCTAACCCTAACCCTAGCCCATACCCTACGCCGTACCCGAACCCCTCCCCGAACCCGTACCCTAAGCCGTACCCTAACCCTAACCCTAACCCTAACCCTAACCCTAAGCTACCCTTGACTGCTTCTGCCTCCAATAGATTTCCTAAGCACTAGTGTTTTAAGGAACAGGTTAAAAAGAGAATCCTAATGTGATTTCTTGAGAATGGGTGTGTTCCTTATCTTCTCCTAGTGTCTAAACTCTTCTCCATGGCTGGACCCCCAAATAATATTCCTTTACGTGCTAAGGGGTATCTAGAGAGTGGGATAGGTTTAATAACTACCCTAGCCCTAACGCGTACCCTAACCCTAACCCCTACCCTAACCCTAACGCGTACCCTAATCCTAACCCGTACCCTAAACCGAGCCCTAACCCTAACACTAACCCTAACCCTAACCCTAGCCCATACCCTACGCCGTACCCGAACCCCTCCCCGAACCCGTACCCTAAGCCGTACCCTAACCCTAACCCTAACCCTAACCCTAACCCTAACCCTAACCCTAACCCTAAGCTACCCTTGACTGCTTCTGCCTCCAATAGATTTCCTAAGCACTAGTGTTTTAAGGAACAGGTTAAAAAGAGAATCCTAATGTGATTTCTTGAGAATGGGTGTGTTCCTTATCTTATCCTAGTGTCTAAACTCTTCTCCATGGCTGGACCCCCAAATAATATTCCTTTACGTGCTAAGGGGTATCTAGAGAGTGGGATAGGTTTAATAACTACCCTAACCCTAACGCGTACCCTAACCCTAACCCCTACCCTAACCCTAACGCGTACCCTAATCCTAACCTGTACCCTAAACCGAGCCCTAACCCTAACACTAACCCTAACCCTAGCCCATACCCTACGCCGTACCCGAACCCCTCCCCGAACCCGTACCCTAAGCCGTACCCTAACCCTAAACCTAACCCTAAGCTACCCTTGACTGCTTCTGCATCCAATAGATTTCCTAAGCACTAGTGTTTTAAGGAACAGGTTAAAAAGAGAATCCTAATGTGATTTCTTGAGAATGGGTGTGTTCCTTATCTTCTCCTAGTGTCTAAACTCTTCTCCATGGCTGGACCCCCAAATAATATTCCTTTACGTGCTAAGGGGTATCTAGAGAGTGGGATAGGTTTAATAACTACCCTAACCCTAACGCGTACCCTAACCCTAACCCCTACCCTAACCCTAACGCGTACCCTAATCCTAACCCGTACCCTAACCCTAACGCGTACCCTAAATCTAACCCGTACCCTAAACCGAGCCCTAACCCTAACACTAACCCTAATCCTAACCCTAGCCCATACCCTACGCCGTACCCGAACCCCTCCCCGAACCCGTACCCTAAGCCGTACCCTAACCCTAACCCTAACCCTAACCCTAACCCTAATCCTAAGCTACCCTTGACTGCTTCTGCCTCCAATAGATTTCCTAAGCACTAGTGTTTTAAGGAACAGGTTAAAAAGAGAATCCTAATGTGATTTCTTGAGAATGGGTGTGTTCCTTATCTTCTCCTAGTGTCTAAACTCTTCTCCATGGCTGGACCCCCAAATAATATTCCTTTACGTGCTAAGGGGTATCTAGAGAGTGGGATAGGTTTAATAACTACCCTAACCCTAACGCGTACCCTAACCCTAACCCCTACCCTAACCCTAACGCGTACCCTAATCCTAACCCGTACCCTAAACCGAGCCCTAACCCTAACACTAACCCTAACCCTAACCCTAGCCCATACCCTACACCGTACACGAGCCCCTCCCCGAAACCGTACCCTAAGCCTTACCCTAACCCTAACCCTAACCCTAACCCTAACCCTAAGCTACCCTTGACTGCTTCTGCCTCCAATAGATTTCCTAAGCACTAGTGTTTTAAGGAACATGATCAAAAGAGAATCCTAATGTGATTTCTTGAGAATGGGTGTGTTCCTTATCTTCTCCTAGTGTCTAAACTCTTCTCCATGGCTGGACCCCCAAATAATATTCCTTTACGTGCTAAGGGGTATCTAGAGAGTGGGATAGGTTTAGTAACTACCCTAACCCTAACGCGTATCCTAACCCTAACCCCTACCCTAACCCTAACGCGTACCCTAATCCTAACCCGTACCCTAAACCGAGCCCTAACCCTAACACTAACCCTAACCCTAACCCTAGCCCATACCCTACGCCGTACCCGAACCCCTCCCCGAACCCGTACCCTAAGCCGTACCCTAACCCTAACCCTAACCCTAACCCTAACCCTAAGCTACCCTTGACTGCTTCTGCCTCCAATAGATTTCCTAAGCACTAGTGTTTTAAGGAACAGGTTCAAAAGAGAATCCTAATGTGATTTCTTGAGAATGGGTGTGTTCCTTATCTTCTCCTAGTGTCTAAACTCTTCTCCATGGCTGGACCCCCAAATAATATTCCTTTACGTGCTAAGGGGTATCTAGAGAGTGGGATAGGTTTAATAACTACCCTAACTCTAACGCGTACCCTAACCCTAACCCCTACCCTAACCCTAACGCGTACACTAAATCTAACCCGTACCCTAAACCGAGCCCTAACCCTAACACTAACCCTAACCCTAACCCTAGCCCATACCCTACGCCGTACCCGAACCCCTCCCCGAACCTGTACCCTAAGCCGTACCCTAACCCTAACCCTAACCCTAACCCTAACCCTAACCCTAAGCTACCCTTGACTGCTTCTGCCTCCAATAGATTTCCTAAGCACTAGTGTTTTAAGGAACAGGTTAAAAAGAGAATCCTAATGTGATTTCTTGAGAATGGGTGTGTTCCTTATCTTATCCTAGTGTCTAAACTCTTCTCCATGGCTGGACCCCCAAATAATATTCCTTTACGTGCTAAGCGGTATCTAGAGAGTGGGATAGGTTTAGTAACTACCTTAACCCTAACGCGTATCCTAACCCTAACCCCTACCCTAACCCTAACGCGTACCCTAATCCTAACCCGTACCCTAAACCGAGCCCTAACCCTAACACTAACCCTAACCCTAACCCTAGCCCATACCCTACGCCGTACCCGAACCCCTCCCCGAACCCGTACCCTAAGACGTACCCTAACCCTAACCCTAACCCTAACCCTAACCCTAAGCTACCCTTGACTGCTTCTTCCTCCAATAGATTTCCTAAGCACTAGTGTTTTAAGGAACAGGTTAAAAAGAGAATCCTAATGTGATTTCTTGAGAATGGGTGTGTTCCTTATCTTCTCCTAGTGTCTAAACTCTTCTCCATGGCTGGACCCCCAAATAATATTCCTTTACGTGCTAAGGGGTATCTAGAGAGTGGGATAGGTTTAATAACTACCCTAGCCCTAACGCGTACCCTAACCCTAACCCCTACCCTAACCCTAACGCGTACCCTAATCCTAACCCGTACCCTAAACCGAGCCCTAACCCTAACACTAACCCTAACCCTAACCCTAGCCCATACCCTACGCTGTACCCGAACCCCTCCCCGAACCCGTACCCTAAGCCGTACCCTAACCCTAACCCTAACCCTAACCCTAACCCTAAACCTAACCCTAACCCTAAGCTACCCTTGACTGCTTCTGCCTCCAATAGATTTCCTAAGCACTAGTGTTTTAAGGAACAGGTTAAAAAGAGAATCCTAATGTGATTTCTTGAGAATGGGTGTGTTCCTTATCTTCTCCTAGTGTCTAAACTCTTCTCCATGGCTGGACCCCCAAATAATATTCCTTTACGTGCTAAGGGGTATCTAGAGAGTGGGATAGGTTTAATAACTACCCTAACCCTAACGCGTACCCTAACTCTAACCCCTACCCTAACCCTAACGCGTACCCTAATCCTAACCCGTACCCTAAACCGAGCCCTAACCCTAACACTAACCCTAACTCCAACCCTAGCCCATACCCTACGCCGTACACGAGCCCCTCCCCGAAACCGTACCCTAAGCCGTACCCTAACCCTAACCCTAACCCTAACCCTAACCCTAAGCTACCCTTGAATGCTTCTGCCTCCAATAGATTTCCTAAGCACTAGTGTTTTAAGGAACAGGGTCAAAAGAGAATCCTAATGTGATTTCTTGAGAATGGGTGTGTTCCTTATCTTCTCCTAGTGTCTAAACTCTTCCCCATGGCTGGACCCCCAAATAATATTCCTTTACGTGCTAAGGGGTATCTAGAGAGTGGGATAGGTTTAGTAACTACCCTAACCCTAACGCGTATCCTAACCCTAACCCCTACCCTAACCCTAACGCGTACCCTAATCCTAACCCGTACCCTAAACCGAGCCCTAACCCTAACACTAACCCTAACCCTAACCCTAGCCCATACCCTACGCCGTACCCGAACCCCTCCCCGAACCCGTACCCTAAGCCGTACCCTAACCCTAACCCTAACCCTAACCCTAACCCTAAGCTACCCTTGACTGCTTCTGCCTCCAATAGATTTCCTAAGCACTAATGTTTTAAGGAACAGGTTAAAAAGAGAATCCTAATGTGATTTCTTGAGAATGGGTGTGTTCCTTATCTTCTCCTAGTGTCTAAACTCTTCTCCATGGCTGGACCCCCAAATAATATTCCTTTACGTGCTAAGGGGTATCTAGAGAGTGGGATAGGTTTAATAACTACCCTAGCCCTAATGCGTACCCTAACCCTAACCCCTACCCTAACCCTAACGCGTACCCTAATCCTAACCCGTACCCTAAACCGAGCCCTAACCCTAACACTAACCCTAACCCTAACCCTAGCCCATACCCTACGCCGTACCCGAACCCCTCCCCGAACCCGTACCCTAAGCCGTACCCTAACCCTAACCCTAACCCTAACCCTAACCCTAACCCTAACCCTAACCCTAAGCTACCCTTGACTGCTTCTGCCTCCAATAGATTTCCTAAGCACTAGTGTTTTAAGGAACAGGTTAAAAAGAGAATCCTAATGTGATTTCTTGAGAATGGGTGTGTTCCTTATCTTCTCCTAGTGTCTAAACTCTTCTCCAGGGTTGGACCACCAAATAATATTCCTTTACGTGCTAAGGGGTATCTAGAGAGTGGGATAGGTTTAATAACTACCCTAACCCTAACGCGTACCCTAACCCTAACCCCTACCCTAACCCTAACGCGTACCCTAAATCTAACCCGTACCCTAAACCGAGCCCTAACCCTAACACTAACCCTAACCCTAACCCTAGCCCATACCCTACGCCGTACCCGAACCCCTCCCCGAACCCGTACCCTAAGCCGTACCCTAACCCTAACCCTAACCCTAACCCTAACCCTAACCCTAAGCTACCCTTGACTGCTTCTGCCTCCAATAGATTTCCTAAGCACTAGTGTTTTAAGGAACAGGTTAAAAAGAGAATCCTAATGTGATTTCTTGAGAATGGGTGTGTTCCTTATCTTATCCTAGTGTCTAAACTCTTCTCCATGGCTGGACCCCCAAATAATATTCCTTTACGTGCTAAGGGGTATCTAGAGAGTGGGATAGGTTTAATAACTACCCTAACCCTAACGCGTACCCTAACCCTAACCCTAACGCGTACCCTAATCCTAACCCGTACCCTAAACCGAGCCCTAACCCTAACACTAACCCTAACCCTAACCCTAGCCCATACCCTACACCGTACACGAGCCCCTCCCCGAAACCGTACCCTAAGCCTTACCCTAACCCTAACCCTAACCCTAACCCTAAGCTACCCTTGACTGCTTCTGCCTCCAATAGATTTCCTAAGCACTAGTGTTTTAAGGAACAGGATCAAAAGAGAATCCTAATGTGATTTCTTGAGAATGGGTGTGTTCCTTATCTTCTCCTAGTGTCTAAACTCTTCTCCATGGCTGGACCCCCAAATAATATTCCTTTACGTGCTAAGGGGTATCTAGAGAGTGGGATAGGTTTAGTAACTACCCTAACCCTAACGCGTATCCTAACCCTAACCCCTACCCTAACCCTAACGCGTACCCTTATCCTAACCCGTACCCTAAACCGAGCCCTAACCCTAACACTAACCCTAACCCTAACCCTAGCCCATACCCTACGCCGTACCCGAACCCCTCCCCGAACCCGTACCCTAAGCCGTACCCTAACCCTAACCCTAACCCTAACCCTAACCCTAAGCTACCCTTGACTGCTTCTGCCTCCAATAGATTTCCTAAGCACTAGTGTTTTAAGGAACAGGTTCAAAAGAGAATCCTAATGTGATTTCTTGAGAATGGGTGTGTTCCTTATCTTCTCCTAGTGTCTAAACTCTTCTCCATGGCTGGACCCCCAAATAATATTCCTTTACGTGCTAAGGGGTATCTAGAGAGTGGGATAGGTTTAATAACTACCCTAACTCTAACGCGTACCCTAACCCTAACCCCTACCCTAACCCTAACGCGTACACTAAATCTAACCCGTACCCTAAACCGAGCCCTAACCCTAACACTAACCCTAACCCTAACCCTAGCCCATACCCTACGCCGTACCCGAACCCCTCCCCGAACCTGTACCCTAAGGCGTACCCTAACCCTAACCCTAACCCTAACCCTAACCCTAACCCTAAGCTACCCTTGACTGCTTCTGCCTCCAATAGATTTCCTAAGCACTAGTGTTTTAAGGAACAGGTTAAAAAGAGAATCCTAATGTGATTTCTTGAGAATGGGTGTGTTCCTTATCTTATCCTAGTGTCTAAACTCTTCTCCATGGCTGGACCCCCAAATAATATTCCTTTACGTGCTAAGCGGTATCTAGAGAGTGGGATAGGTTTAGTAACTACCTTAACCCTAACGCGTATCCTAACCCTAACCCCTACCCTAACCCTAACGCGTACCCTAATCCTAACCCGTACCCTAAACCGAGCCCTAACCCTAACACTAACCCTAACCCTAACCCTAGCCCATACCCTACGCCGTACCCGAACCCCTCCCCGAACCCGTACCCTAAGCCGTACCCTAACCCTAACCCTAACCCTAACCCTAACCCTAACCCTAACCCTAACCCTAAGCTACCCTTGACTGCTTCTGCCTCCAATAGATTTCCTAAGCACTAGTGTTTTAAGGAACAGGTTAAAAAGAGAATCCTAATGTGATTTCTTGAGAATGGGTGTGTTCCTTATCTTATCCTAGTGTCTAAACTCTTCTCCATGGCTGGACCCCCAAATAATATTCCTTTACGTGCTAAGCGGTATCTAGAGAGTGGGATAGGTTTAGTAACTACCTTAACCCTAACGCGTATCCTAACCCTAACCCCTACCCTAACCCTAACGCGTACCCTAATCCTAACCCGTACCCTAAACCGAGCCCTAACCCTAACACTAACCCTAACCCTAACCCTAGCCCATACCCTACGCCGTACCCGAACCCCTCCCCGAACCCGTACCCTAAGCCGTACCCTAACCCTAACCCTAACCCTAACCCTAACCCTAAGCTACCCTTGACTGCTTCTGCCTCCAATAGATTTCCTAAGCACTAGTGTTTTAAGGAACAGGTTAAAAAGAGAATCCTAATGTGATTTCTTGAGAATGGGTGTGTTCCTTATCTTATCCTAGTGTCTAAACTCTTCTCCATGGCTGGACCCCCAAATAATATTCCTTTACGTGCTAAGGGGTATCTAGAGAGTGGGATAGGTTTAATAACTACCCTAACCCTAACGCGTACCCTAACCCTAACCCCTACCCTAACCCTAACGCGTACCCTAATCCTAACCCGTACCCTAAACCGAGCCCTAACCCTAACACTAACCCTAACTCTAACCCTAGCCCATACCCTACGCCGTACACGAGCCCCTCCCCGAAACCGTACCCTAAGCCGTACCCTAACCCTAACCCTAACCCTAACCCTAACCCTAAGCTACCCTTGACTGCTTCTGCCTCCAATAGATTTCCTAAGCACTAGTGTTTTAAGGAACAGGGTCAAAAGAGAATCCTAATGTGATTTCTTGAGAATGGGTGTGTTCCTTATCTTCTCCTAGTGTCTAAACTCTTCCCCATGGCTGGACCCCCAAATAATATTCCTTTACGTGCTAAGGGGTATCTAGAGAGTGGGATAGGTTTAGTAACTACCCTAACCCTAACGCGTATCCTAACCCTAACCCCTACCCTAACCCTAACGCGTACCCTAATCCTAACCCGTACCCTAAACCGAGCCCTAACCCTAACACTAACCCTAACCCTAACCCTAGCCCATACCCTACGCCGTACCCGAACCCCTCCCCGAACCCGTACCCTAAGCCGTACCCTAACCCTAACCCTAACCCTAACCCTAACCCTAACCCTAAGCTACCCTTGACTGCTTCTGCCTCCAATAGATTTCCTAAGCACTAGTGTTTTAAGGAACAGGTTAAAAAGAGAATCCTAATGTGATTTCTTGAGAATGGGTGTGTTCCTTATCTTATCCTAGTGTCTAAACTCTTCTCCATGGCTGGACCCCCAAATAATATTCCTTTACGTGCTAAGGGGTATCTAGAGAGTGGGATAGGTTTAATAACTACCCTAGCCCTAACGCGTACCCTAACCCTAACCCCTACCCTAACCCTAACGCGTACCCTAATCCTAACCCGTACCCTAAACCGAGCCCTAACCCTAACACTAACCCTAACCCTAACCCTAGCCCATACCCTACGCCGTACCCGAACCCCTCCCCGAACCCGTACCCTAAGCCGTACCCTAACCCTAACCCTAACCCTAACCCTAACCCTAACCCTAACCCTAACCCTAAGCTACCCTTGACTGCTTCTGCCTCCAATAGATTTCCTAAGCACTAGTGTTTTAAGGAACAGGTTAAAAAGAGAATCCTAATGTGATTTCTTGAGAATGGGTGTGTTCCTTATCTTATCCTAGTGTCTAAACTCTTCTCCATGGCTGGACCCCCAAATAATATTCCTTTACGTGCTAAGCGGTATCTAGAGAGTGGGATAGGTTTAGTAACTACCTTAACCCTAACGCGTATCCTAACCCTAACCCCTACCCTAACCCTAACGCGTACCCTAATCCTAACCCGTACCCTAAACCGAGCCCTAACCCTAACACTAACCCTAACCCTAACCCTAGCCCATACCCTACGCCGTACCCGAACCCCTCCCCGAACCCGTACCCTAAGCCGTACCCTAACCCTAACCCTAACCCTAACCCTAACCCTAAGCTACCCTTGACTGCTTCTGCCTCCAATAGATTTCCTAAGCACTAGTGTTTTAAGGAACAGGTTAAAAAGAGAATCCTAATGTGATTTCTTGAGAATGGGTGTGTTCCTTATCTTCTCCTAGTGTCTAAACTCTTCTCCATGGCTGGACCCCCAAATAATATTCCTTTACGTGCTAAGGGGTATCTAGAGAGTGGGATAGGTTTAATAACTACCCTAGCCCTAACGCGTACCCTAACCCTAACCCCTACCCTAACCCTAACGCGTACCCTAATCCTAACCCGTACCCTAAACCGAGCCCTAACCCTAACACTAACCCTAACCCTAACCCTAGCCCATACCCTACGCCGTACCCGAACCCCTCCCCGAACCCGTACCCTAAGCCGTACCCTAACCCTAACCCTAACCCTAACCCTAACCCTAACCCTCACCCTAAGCTACCCTTGACTGCTTCTGCCTCCAATAGATTTCCTAAGCACTAGTGTTTTAAGGAACAGGTTAAAAAGAGAATCCTAATGTGATTTCTTGAGAATGGGTGTGTTCCTTATCTTCTCCTAGTGTCTAAACTCTTCTCCATGGCTGGACCCCCAAATAATATTCCTTTACGTGCTAAGGGATATCTAGAGAGTGGGATAGGTTTAATAACTACCCTAACCCTAACGCGTACCCTAACCCTAACCCCTACCCTAACCCTAACGCGTACCCTAAATCTAACCCGTACCCTAAACCGAGCCCTAACCCTAACACTAACCCTAACCCTAACCCTAGCCCATACCCTACGCCGTACCCGAACCCCTCCCCGAACCCGTACCCTAAGCCGTACCCTAACCCTAACCCTAACCCTAACCCTAACCCTAACCCTAAGCTACCCTTGACTGCTTCTGCCTCCAATAGATTTCCTAAGCACTAGTGTTTTAAGGAACAGGTTAAAAAGAGAATCCTAATGTGATTTCTTGAGAATGGGTGTGTTCCTTATCTTATCCTAGTGTCTAAACTCTTCTCCATGGCTGGACCCCCAAATAATATTCCTTTACGTGCTAAGGGGTATCTAGAGAGTGGGATAGGTTTAATAACTACCCTAACCCTAACGCGTACCCTAACCCTAACCCCTACCCTAACCCTAACGCGTACCCTAATCCTAACCCGTACCCTAAACCGAGCCCTAACCCTAACACTAACCCTAACTCTAACCCTAGCCCATACCCTACGCCGTACACGAGCACCTCCCCGAAACCGTACCCTAAGCCGTACCCTAACCCTAACCCTAACCCTAACCCTAACCCTAAGCTACCCTTGACTGCTTCTGCCTCCAATAGATTTCCTAAGCACTAGTGTTTTAAGGAACAGGGTCAAAAGAGAATCCTAATGTGATTTCTTGAGAATGGGTGTGTTCCTTATCTTCTCCTAGTGTCTAAACTCTTCCCCATGGCTGGACCCCCAAATAATATTCCTTTACGTGCTAATGGGTATCTAGAGAGTGGGATAGGTTTAGTAACTACCCTAACCCTAACGCGTATCCTAACCCTAACCCCTACCCTAACCCTAACGCGTACCCTAATCCTAACCCGTACCCTAAACCGAGCCCTAACCCTAACACTAACCCTAACCCTAACCCTAGCCCATACCCTACGCCGTACCCGAACCCCTCCCCGAACCCGTACCCTAAGCCGTACCCTAACCCTAACCCTAACCCTAACCCTAACCCTAACCCTAAGCTACCCTTGACTGCTTCTGCCTCCAATAGATTTCCTAAGCACTAGTGTTTTAAGGAACAGGTTAAAAAGAGAATCCTAATGTGATTTCTTGAGAATGGGTGTGTTCCTTATCTTATCCTAGTGTCTAAACTCTTCTCCATGGCTGGACCCCCAAATAATATTCCTTTACGTGCTAAGGGGTATCTAGAGAGTGGGATAGGTTTAATAACTACCCTAACCCTAACGCGTACCCTAACCCTAACCCCTACCTTAACCCTAACGCGTACCCTAATCCTAACCCGTACCCTAAACCGAGCCCTAACCCTAACACTAACCCTAACTCTAACCCTAGCCCATACCCTACGCCGTACACGAGCCCCTCCCCGAAACCGTACCCTAAGCCGTACCCTAACCCTAACCCTAACCCTAACCCTAACCCTAAGCTACCCTTGACTGCTTCTGCCTCCAATAGATTTCCTAAGCACTAGTGTTTTAAGGAACAGGGTCAAAAGAGAATCCTAATGTGATTTCTTGAGAATGGGTGTGTTCCTTATCTTCTCCTAGTGTCTAAACTCTTCCCCATGGCTGGACACCCAAATAATATTCCTTTACGTGCTAAGGGGTATCTAGAGAGTGGGATAGGTTTAGTAACTACCCTAACCCTAACGCGTATCCTAACCCTAACCACTACCCTAACCCTAACGCGTACCCTAATCCTAACCCGTACCCTAAACCGAGCCCTAACCCTAACACTAACCCTAACCCTAACCCTAGCCCATACCCTACGCCGTACCCGAACCCCTCCCCGAACCCGTACCCTAAGCCGTACCCTAACCCTAACCCTAACCCTAACCCTAAGCTACCCTTGACTGCTTCTGCCTCCAATAGATTTCCTAAGCACTAGTGTTTTAAGGAACAGGTTCAAAAGAGAATCCTAATGTGATTTCTTGAGAATGGGTGTGTTCCTTATCTTCTCCTAGTGTCTAAACTCTTCTCCATGGCTGGACCCCCAAATAATATTCCTTTACGTGCTAAGGGGTATCTAGAGAGTGGGATAGGTTTAATAACTACCCTAACTCTAACGCGTACCCTAACCCTAACCCCTACCCTAACCCTAACGCGTACCCTAAATCTAACCCGTACCCTAAACCGAGCCCTAACCCTAACACTAACCCTAACCCTAACCCTAGCCCATACCCTACGCCGTACCCGAACCCCTCCCCGAACCTGTACCCTAAGCCGTACCCTAACCCTAACCCTAACCCTAACCCTAACCCTAACCCTAAGCTACCCTTGACTGCTTCTGCCTCCAATAGATTTCCTAAGCACTAGTGTTTTAAGGAACAGGTTAAAAAGAGAATCCTAATGTGATTTCTTGAGAATGGGTGTGTTCCTTATCTTATCCTAGTGTCTAAACTCTTCTCCATGGCTGGACCCCCAAATAATATTCCTTTACGTGCTAAGCGGTATCTAGAGAGTGGGATAGGTTTAGTAACTACCTTAACCCTAACGCGTATCCTAACCCTAACCCCTACCCTAACCCTAACGCGTACCCTAATCCTAACCCGTACCCTAATCCGAGCCCTAACCCTAACACTAACCCTAACCCTAACCCTAGCCCATACCCTACGTCGTACCCGAACCCCTCCCCGAACCCGTACCCTAAGCCGTACCCTAACCCTAACCCTAACCCTAACCCTAACCCTAAGCTACCCTTGACTGCTTCTGCCTCCAATAGTTTTCCTAAGCACTAGTGTTTTAAGGAACAGGTTAAAAAGAGAATCCTAATGTGATTTCTTGAGAATGGGTGTGTTCCTTATCTTCTCCTAGTGTCTAAACTCTTCTCCATGGCTGGACCCCCAAATAATATTCCTTTACGTGCTAAGGGGTATCTAGAGAGTGGGATAGGTTTAATAACTACCCTAACCCTAACGCGTAACCTAACCCTAACCCCTACCCTAACCCTAACGCGTACCCTAAATCTAACCCGTACCCTAAACCGAGCCCTAACCCTAACACTAACCCTAACCCTAACCCTAGCCCATACCCTACGCCATACCCGAACCCCTCCCCGAACCCGTACCCTAAGCCGTACCCTAACCCTAACCCTAACCCTAACCCTAACCCTAACCCTAAGCTACCCTTGACTGCTTCCGCCTCCAATAGATTTCCTAAGCACTAGTGTTTTAAGGAACAGGTTAAAAAGAGAATCCTAATGTGATTTCTTGAGAATGGGTGTGTTCCTTATCTTATCCTATTGTCTAAACTCTTCTCCATGGCTGGACCCCCAAATAATATTCCTTTACGTGCTAAGGGGTATCTAGAGAGTGGGATAGGTTTAATAACTACCCTAACCCTAACGCGTACCCTAACCCTAACCCCTACCCTAACCCTAACGCGTACCCTAATCCTAACCCGTACCCTAAACCGAGCCCTAACCCTAACACTAACCCTAACCCTAACCCTAGCCCATACCCTACGCCGTACCCGAGCCCCTCCCCGAAACCGTACCCTAAGCCGTACCCTAACCCTAACCCTAACCCTAACCCTAACCCTAAGCTACCCTTGACTGCTTCTGCCTCCAATAGATTTCCTAAGCACTAGTGTTTTAAGGAACAGGATCAAAAGAGAATCCTAATGTGATTTCTTGAGAATGGGTGGGTTCCTTATCTTCTCCTAGTGTCTAAACTCTTCTCCATGGCTGGACCCCCAAATAATATTCCTTTACGTGCTAAGGGGTATCTAGAGAGTGGGATAGGTTTAGTAACTACCCTAACCCTAACGCGTATCCTAACCCTAACCCCTACCCTAACCCTAACGCGTACCCTAATCCTAACCCGTACCCTAAACCGAGCCCTAACCCTAACACTAACCCTAACCCTAACCCTAGCCCATACCCTACGCCGTACCCGAACCCCTCCCCGAACCCGTACCCTAAGCCGTACCCTAACCCTAACCCTAACCCTAACCCTAACCCTAAGCTACCCTTGACTGCTTCTGCCTCCAATAGATTTCCTAAGCACTAGTGTTTTAAGGAACAGGTTAAAAAGAGAATCCTAATGTGATTTCTTGAGAATGGGTGTGTTCCTTATCTTCTCCTAGTGTCTAAACTCTTCTCCATGGCTGGACCCCCAAATAATATTCCTTTACGTGCTAAGGGGTATCTAGAGAGTGGGATAGGTTTAATAACTACCCTAACCCTAAAGCGTACCCTAACCCTAACCCCTACCCTAACCCTAACGCGTACCCTAAATCTAACCCGTACCCTAAACCGAGCCCTAACCCTAACACTAACCCTAACCCTAATCCTAGCCCATACCCTACGCCGTACCCGAACCCCTCCCCGAACCCGTACCCTAAGCCGTACCCTAACCCTAACCCTAACCCTAACCCTAACCCTAACCCTAAGCTACCCTTGACTGCTTCTGCCTCCAATAGATTTCCTAAGCACTAGTGTTTTAAGGAACAGGTTAAAAAGAGAATCCTAATGTGATTTCTTGAGAATGGGTGTGTTCCTTATCTTATCCTATTTTCTAAACTCTTCTCCATGGCTGGACCCCCAAATAATATTCCTTTACGTGCTAAGGGGTATCTAGAGAGTGGGATAGGTTTAATAACTACCCTAACCCTAATGCGTACCCTAACCCTAACCCCTACCCTAACCCTAACGCGTACCCTAATCCTAACCCGTACCCTAAACCGAGCCCTAACCCTAACACTAACCCTAACCCTAACCCTAGCCCATACCCTACGCCGTACCCGAACCCCTCCCCGAAACCGTACCCTAAGCCGTACCCTAACCCTAACCCTAACCCTAACCCTAACCCTAAGCTACCCTTGACTGCTTCTGCCTCCAATAGATTTCCTAAGCACTAGTGTTTTAAGGAACAGGATCAAAAGAGAATCCTAATGTGATTTCTTGAGAATGGGTGTGTTCCTTATCTTCTCCTAGTGTCTAAACTCTTCTCCATGGCTGGACCCCCAAATAATATTCCTTTACGTGCTAAGGGGTATCTAGAGAGTGGGATAGGTTTAGTAACTACCCTAACCCTAACGCGTATCCTAACCCTAACCCCTACCCTAACCCTAACGCGTACCCTAATCCTAACCCGTACCCTAAACCGAGCCCTAACCCTAACACTAACCCTAACCCTAACCCTAGCCCATACCCTACGCCGTACCCGAACCCCTCCCCGAACCCGTACCCTAAGCCGTACCCTAACCCTAACCCTAACCCTAACCCTAACCCTAAGCTACCCTTGACTGCTTCTGCCTCCAATAGATTTCCTAAGCACTAGTGTTTTAAGGAACAGGTTAAAAAGAGAATCCTAATGTGATTTCTTGAGAATGGGTGTGTTCCTTATCTTATCCTAGTGTCTAAACTCTTCTCCATGGCTGGACCCCCAAATAATATTCCTTTACGTGCTAAGGGGTATCTAGAGAGTGGGATAGGTTTAGTAACTACCCTAACCCTAACGCGTACCCTAACTCTAACCCCTACCCTAACCCTAACGCGTACCCTAATCCTAACCCGTACCCTAAACCGAGCCCTAACCCTAACAGTAACCCTAACCCTAACCCTAGCCCATACCCTACGCCGTACCCGAACCCCTCCCCGAACCCGTACCCTAAGCCGTACCCTAACCCTAACCCTAACCCTAACCCTAACCCTAAGCTACCCTTCACTGCTTCTGCCTCCAATAGATTTCCTAAGCACTAATGTTTTAAGGAACAGGTTAAAAAGAGAATCCTAATGTGATTTCTTGAGAATGGGTGTGTTCCTTATCTTCTCCTAGTGTCTAAACTCTTCTCCATGGCTGGACCCCCAAATAATATTCCTTTACGTGCTAAGGGGTATCTAGAGAGTGGGATAGGTTTAATAACTACCCTAACCCTAACGCGTATCCTAACCCTAACCCCTACCCTAACCCTAACGCGTACCCTAATCCTAACCCGTACCCTAAACCGAGCCCTAACCCTAACACTAACCCTAACCCTAACCCTAGCCCATACCCTACGCCGTACCCGAACCCCTCCCCGAACCCGTACCCTAAGCCGTACCCTAACCCTAACCCTAACCCTAACCCTAACCCTAAGCTACCCTTGACTGCTTCTGCCTCCAATAGATTTCCTAAGCACTAGTGTTTTAAGGAACAGGTTAAAAAGAGAATCCTAATGTGAGTTTCTTGAGAATGGGTGTGTTCCTTATCTTCTCCTAGTGTCTAAACTCTTCTCCATGGCTGGACCCCCAAATAATATTCCTTTACGTGCTAAGGGGTATCTAGAGAGTGGGATAGGTTTAATAACTACCCTAACCCTAACGCGTACCCTAACCCTAACCCCTACCCTAACCTAACGCGTACCCTAAATCTAACCCGTACCCTAAACCGAGCCCTAACCCTAACACTAACCCTAACCCTAATCCTAGCCCATACCCTACGCCGTACCCGAACCCCTCCCCGAACCCGTACCCTAAGCCGTACCCTAACCCTAACCCTAACCCTAACCCTAACCCTAACCCTAAGCTACCCTTGACTGCTTCTGCCTCCAATAGATTTCCTAAGCACTAGTGTTTTAAGGAACAGGTTAAAAAGAGAGTCCTAATGTGATTTCTTGAGAATGGGTGTGTTCCTTATCTTATCCTATTTTCTAAACTCTTCTCCATGGCTGGACCCCCAAATAATATTCCTTTACGTGCTAAGGGGTATCTAGAGAGTGGGATAGGTTTAATAACTACCCTAACCCTAATGCGTACCCTAACCCTAACCCCTACCCTAACCCTAACGCGTACCCTAATCCTAACCCGTACCCTAAACCGAGCCCTAACCCTAACACTAACCCTAACCCTAACCCTAGCCCATACCCTACGCCGTACCCGAAACCCTCCCCGAAACCGTACCCTAAGCCCGTACCCTAACCCTAACCCTAACCCTAACCCTAACCCTAAGCTACCCTTGACTGCTTCTGCCTCCAATAGATTTCCTAAGCACTAGTGTTTTAAGGAACAGGTTCAAAAGAGAATCCTAATGTGATTTCTTGAGAATGGGTGTGTTCCTTATCTTCTCCTAGTGTCTAAACTCTTCTCCATGGCTGGACCCCCAAATAATATTCCTTTACGTGCTAAGGGGTATCTAGAGAGTGGGATAGGTTTAGTAACTACCCTAACCCTAACGCGTATCCTAACCCTAACCCCTACCCTAACCCTAACGCGTACCCTAATCCTAACCCGTACCCTAAACCGAGCCCTAACCCTAACACTAACCCTAACCCTAACCCTAGCCCATACCCTACGCCGTACCCGAACCCCTCCCCGAACCCGTACCCTAAGCCGTACCCTAACCCTAACCCTAACCCTAACCCTAACCCTAAGCTACCTTGACTGCTTCTGCCTCCAATAGATTTCCTAAGCACTAGTGTTTTAAGGAACAGGTTAAAAAGAGAATCCTAATGTGATTTCTTGAGAATGGGTGTGTTCCTTATCTTATCCTAGTGTCTAAACTCTTCTCCATGGCTGGACCCCCAAATAATATTCCTTTACGTGCTAAGGGGTATCTAGAGAGTGGGATAGGTTTAGTAACTACCCTAACCCTAACGCGTACCCTAACTCTAACCCCTACCCCTAACCCTAACGCGTACCCTAATCCTAACCCGTACCCTAAACCGAGCCCTAACCCTAACAGTAACCCTAACCCTAACCCTAGCCCATACCCTACGCCGTACCCGAACCCCTCCCCGAACCCGTACCCTAAGCCGTACCCTAACCCTAACCCTAACCCTAACCCTAACCCTAAGCTACCCTTCACTGCTTCTGCCTCCAATAGATTTCCTAAGCACTAATGTTTTAAGGAACAGGTTAAAAAGAGAATCCTAATGTGATTTCTTGAGAATGGGTGTGTTCCTTATCTTCTCCTAGTGTCTAAACTCTTCTCCATGGCTGGACCCCCAAATAATATTCCTTTACGTGCTAAGGGGTATCTAGAGAGTGGGATAGGTTTAATAACTACCCTAACCCTAACGCGTACCCTAACCCTAACCCCTACCCTAACCCTAACGCGTACCCTAAATCTAACCCGTACCCTAAACCGAGCCCTAACCCTAACACTAACCCTAACCTAACCCTAGCCCATACCCTACGCCGTACCCGAACCCCTCCCCGAACCCGTACCCTAAGCCGTACCCTAACCCTAACCCTAACCCTAACCCTAACCCTAACCCTCACCCTAAGCTACCCTTGACTGCTTCTGCCTCCAATAGATTTCCTAAGCACTAGTGTTTTAAGGAACAGGTTAAAAAGAGAATCCTAATGTGATTTCTTGAGAATGGGTGTGTTCCTTATCTTCTCCTAGTGTCTAAACTCTTCTCCATGGCTGGAACCCCAAATAATATTCCTTTACGTGCTAAGGGATATCTAGAGAGTGGGATAGGTTTAATAACTACCCTAACCCTAACGCGTACCCTAACCCTAACCCCTACCCTAACCCTAACGCGTACCCTAAATCTAACCCGTACCCTAAACCGAGCCCTAACCCTAACACTAACCCTAACCCTACCCTAGCCCATACCCTACGCCGTACCCGAACCCCTCCCGAACCCGTACCCTAAGCCGTACCCTAACCCTAACCCTAACCCTAACCCTAACCCTAACCCTAAGCTACCCTTGACTGCTTCTGCCTCCAATAGATTTCCTAAGCACTAGTGTTTTAAGGAACAGGTTAAAAAGAGAATCCTAATGTGATTTCTTGAGAATGGGTGTGTTCCTTATCTTATCCTAGTGTCTAAACTCTTCTCCATGGCTGGACCCCCAAATAATATTCCTTTACGTGCTAAGGGGTATCTAGAGAGTGGGATAGGTTTAATAACTACCCTAACCCTAACGCGTACCCTAACCCTAACCCCTACCCTAACCCTAACGCGTACCCTAATCCTAACCCGTACCCTAAACCGAGCCCTAACCCTAACACTAACCCTAACTCTAACCCTAGCCCATACCCTACGCCGTACACGAGCCCCTCCCCGAAACCGTACCCTAAGCCGTACCCTAACCCTAACCCTAACCCTAACCCTAACCCTAAGCTACCCTTGACTGCTTCTGCCTCCAATAGATTTCCTAAGCACTAGTGTTTTAAGGAACAGGGTCAAAAGAGAATCCTAATGTGATTTCTTGAGAATGGGTGTGTTCCTTATCTTCTCCTAGTGTCTAAACTCTTCCCCATGGCTGGACCCCCAAATAATATTCCTTTACGTGCTAAGGGGTATCTAGAGAGTGGGATAGGTTTAGTAACTACCCTAACCCTAACGCGTATCCCTAACCCTAACCCCTACCCTAACCCTAACGCGTACCCTAATCCTAACCCGTACCCTAAACCGAGCCCTAACCCTAACACTAACCCAAACCCCTAACCCTAGCCCATACCCTACGCCGTACCCGAACCCCTCCCCGAACCCGTACCCTAAGCGTACCCTAACCCTAACCCTAACCCTAACCCTAAGCTACCCTTGACTGCTTCTGCCTCCAATAGATTTCCTAAGCACTAGTGTTTTAAGGAACAGGTTCAAAAGAGAATCCTAATGTGATTTCTTGAGAATGGGTGTGTTCCTTATCTTCTCCTAGTGTCTAAACTCTTCTCCATGGCTGGACCCCCAAATAATATTCCTTTACGTGCTAAGGGGTATCTAGAGAGTGGGATAGGTTTAATAACTACCCTAACTCTAACGCGTACCCTAACCCTAACCCCTACCCTAACCCTAACGCGTACCCTAAATCTAACCCGTACCCTAAACCGAGCCCTAACCCTAACACTAACCCTAACCCTAACCCTAGCCCATACCCTACGCCGTACCCGAACCCCTCCCCGAACCTGTACCCTAAGCCGTACCCTAACCCTAACCCTAACCCTAACCCTAACCCTAACCCTAAGCTACCCTTGACTGCTTCTGCCTCCAATAGATTTCCTAAGCACTAGTGTTTTAAGGAACAGGTTAAAAAGAGAATCCTAATGTGATTTCTTGAGAATGGGTGTGTTCCTTATCTTATCCTAGTGTCTAAACTCTTCTCCATGGCTGGACCCCCAAATAATATTCCTTTACGTGCTAAGCGGTATCTAGAGAGTGGGATAGGTTTAGTAACTACCTTAACCCTAACGCGTATCCTAACCCTAACCCCTACCCTAACCCTAACGCGTACCCTAATCCTAACCCGTACCCTAAACCGAGCCCTAACCCTAACACTAACCCTAACCCTAACCCTAGCCCATACCCTACGCCGTACCCGAACCCCTCCCCGAACCCGTACCCTAAGCCGTACCCTAACCCTAACCCTAACCCTAACCCTAACCCTAAGCTACCCTTGACTGCTTCTGCCTCCAATAGATTTCCTAAGCACTAGTGTTTTAAGGAACAGGTTAAAAAGAGAATCCTAATGTGATTTCTTGAGAATGGGTGTGTTCCTTATCTTCTCCTAGTGTCTAAACTCTTCTCCATGGCTGGACCCCCAAATAATATTCCTTTACGTGCTAAGGGGTATCTAGAGAGTGGGATAGGTTTAATAACTACCCTAGCCCTAACGCGTACCCTAACCCTAACCCCTACCCTAACCCTAACGCGTACCCTAATCCTAACCCGTACCCTAAACCGAGCCCTAACCCTAACACTAACCCTAACCCTAACCCTAGCCCATACCCTACGCCGTACCCGAACCCCTCCCCGAACCCGTACCCTAAGCCGTACCCTAACCCTAACCCTAACCCTAACCCTAACCCTAACCCTAACCCTAACCCTAAGCTACCCTTGACTGCTTCTGCCTCCAATAGATTTCCTAAGCACTAGTGTTTTAAGGAACAGGTTAAAAAGAGAATCCTAATGTGATTTCTTGAGAATGGGTGTGTTCCTTATCTTCTCCTAGTGTCTAAACTCTTCTCCATGGCTGGACCCCCAAATAATATTCCTTTACGTGCTAAGGGGTATCTAGAGAGTGGGATAGGTTTAATAACTACCCTAACCCTAACGCGTACCCTAACCCTAACCCCTACCCTAACCCTAACGCGTACCCTAAATCTAACCCGTACCCTAAACCGAGCCCTAACCCTAACACTAACCCTAACCCTAACCCTAGCCCATACCCTACGCCATACCCGAACCCCTCCCCGAACCCGTACCCTAAGCCGTACCCTAACCCTAACCCTAACCCTAACCCTAACCCTAACCCTAAGCTACCCTTGACTGCTTCTGCCTCCAATAGATTTCCTAAGCACTAGTGTTTTAAGGAACAGGTTAAAAAGAGAATCCTAATGTGATTTCTTGAGAATGGGTGTGTTCCTTATCTTATCCTATTGTCTAAACTCTTCTCCATGGCTGGACCCCCAAATAATATTCCTTTACGTGCTAAGGGGTATCTAGAGAGTGGGATAGGTTTAATAACTACCCTAACCCTAACGCGTACCCTAACCCTAACCCCTACCCTAACCCTAACGCGTACCCTAATCCTAACCCGTACCCTAAACCGAGCCCTAACCCTAACACTAACCCTAACCCTAACCCTAGCCCATACCCTACGCCGTACCCGAGCCCCTCCCCGAAACCGTAACCTAAGCCGTACCCTAACCCTAACCCTAACCCTAACCCTAACCCTAAGCTACCCTTGACTGCTTCTGCCTCCAATAGATTTCCTAAGCAATAGTGTTTTAAGGAACAGGATCAAAAGAGAATCCTAATGTGATTTCTTGAGAATGGGTGTGTTCCTTATCTTCTCCTAGTGTCTAAACTCTTCTCCATGGCTGGACCCCCAAATAATATTCCTTTACGTGCTAAGGGGTATCTAGAGAGTGGGATAGGTTTAGTAACTACCCTAACCCTAACGCGTATCCTAACCCTAACCCCTACCCTAACCCTAACGCGTACCCTAATCCTAACCCGTACCCTAAACCGAGCCCTAACCCTAACACTAACCCTAACCCTAACCCTAGCCCATACCCTACGCCGTACCCGAACCCCTCCCCGAACCCGTACCCTAAGCCGTACCCTAACCCTAACCCTAACCCTAACCCTAACCCTAAGCTACCCTTGACTGCTTCTGCCTCCAATAGATTTCCTAAGCACTAGTGTTTTAAGGAACAGGTTAAAAAGAGAATCCTAATGTGATTTCTTGAGAATGGGTGTGTTCCTTATCTTCTCCTAGTGTCTAAACTCTTCTCCATGGCTGGACCCCCAAATAATATTCCTTTACGTGCTAAGGGGTATCTAGAGAGTGGGATAGGTTTAATAACTACCCTAACCCTAACGCGTACCCTAACCCTAACCCCTACCCTAACCCTAACGCGTACCCTAAATCTAACCCGTACCCTAAACCGAGCCCTAACCCTAACACTAACCCTAACCCTAACCCTAGCCCATACCCTACGCCGTACCCGAACCCCTCCCCGAACCCTTACCCTAAGCCGTACCCTAACCCTAACCCTAACCCTAACCCTAACCCTAACCCTAAGCTACCCTTGACTGCTTCTGCCTCCAATAGATTTCCTAAGCACTAGTGTTTTAAGGAACAGGTTAAAAAGAGAATCCTAATGTGATTTCTTGAGAATGGGTGTGTTCCTTATCTTATCCTATTGTGTAAACTCTTCTCCACGGCTGGACCCCCAAATAATATTCCTTTACGTGCTAAGGGGTATCGAGAGAGTGGGATAGGTTTAATAACTACCCTAACCCTAATGCGTACCCTAACCCTAACCCCTACCCTAACCCTAACGCGTACCCTAATCCTAACCCGTACCCTAAACCGAGCCCTAACCCTAACACTAACCCTAACCCTAACCCTAGCCCATACCCTACGCCGTACCCGAGCCCCTCCCCGAAACCGTACCCTAAGCCGTACCCTAACCCTAACCCTAACCCTAACCCTAACCCTAAGCTACCCTTGACTGCTTCTGCCTCCAATAGATTTCCTAAGCACTAGTGTTTTAAGGAACAGGATCAAAAGAGAATCCTAATGTGATTTCTTGAGAATGGGTGTGTTCCTTATCTTCTCCTAGTGTCTAAACTCTTCTCCATGGCTGGACCCCCAAATAATATTCCTTTACGTGCTAAGGGGTATCTAGAGAGTGGGATAGGTTTAGTAACTACCCTAACCCTAACGCGTATCCTAACCCTAACCCCTACCCTAACCCTAACGCGTACCCTAATCCTAACCCGTACCCTAAACCGAGCCCTAACCCTAACACTAACCCTAACCCTAACCCTAGCCCATACCCTACGCCGTACCCGAACCCCTCCCCGAACCCGTACCCTAAGCCGTACCCTAACCCTAACCCTAACCCTAACCCTAACCCTAAGCTACCCTTGACTGCTTCTGCCTCCAATAGATTTCCTAAGCACTAGTGTTTTAAGGAACAGGTTAAAAAGAGAATCCTAATGTGATTTCTTGAGAATGGGTGTGTTCCTTATCTTATCCTAGTGTCTAAACTCTTCTCCATGGCTGGACCCCCAAATAATATTCCTTTACGTGCTAAGGGGTATCTAGAGAGTGGGATAGGTTTAGTAACTACCCTAACCCTAACGCGTACCCTAACTCTAACCCCTACCCTAACCCTAACGCGTACCCTAATCCTAACCCGTACCCTAAACCGAGCCCTAACCCTAACAGTAACCCTAACCCTAACCCTAGCCCATACCCTACGCCGTACCCGAACCCCTCCCCGAACCCGTACCCTAAGCCGTACCCTAACCCTAACCCTAACCCTAACCCTAACCCAAAGCTACCCTTCACTGCTTCTGCCTCCAATAGATTTCCTAAGCACTAATGTTTTAAGGAACAGGTTAAAAAGAGAATCCTAATGTGATTTCTTGAGAATGGGTGTGTTCCTTATCTTCTCCTAGTGTCTAAACTCTTCTCCATGGCTGGACCCCCAAATAATATTCCTTTACGTGCTAAGGGGTATCTAGAGAGTGGGATAGGTTTAATAACTACCCTAACCCTAACGCGTACCCTAACCCTAACCCCTACCCTAACCCTAACGCGTACCCTAAATCTAACCCGTACCCTAAACCGAGCCCTAACCCTAACACTAACCCTAACCCTAACCCTAGCCCATACCCTACGCCGTACCCGAACCCCTCCCCGAACCCGTACCCTAAGCCGTACCCTAACCCTAACCCTAACCCTAACCCTAACCCTAACCCTAAGCTACCCTTGACTGCTTCTGCCTCCAATAGATTTCCTAAGCACTAGTGTTTTAAGGAACAGGTTAAAAAGAGAATCCTAATGTGATTTCTTGAGAATGGGTGTGTTCCTTATCTTATCCTATTGTCTAAACTCTTCTCCATGGCTGGACCCCCAAATAATATTCCTTTACGTGCTAAGGGGTATCTAGAGAGTGGGATAGGTTTAATAACTACCCTAACCCTAACGCGTACCCTAACCCTAACCCCTACCCTAACCCTAACGCGTACCCTAATCCTAACCCGTACCCTAAACCGAGCCCTAACCCTAACACTAACCCTAACCCTAACCCTAGCCCATACCCTACGCCGTACCCGAGCCCCTCCCCGAAACCGTAACCTAAGCCGTACCCTAACCCTAACCCTAACCCTAACCCTAACCCTAAGCTACCCTTGACTGCTTCTGCCTCCAATAGATTTCCTAAGCACTAGTGTTTTAAGGAACAGGATCAAAAGAGAATCCTAATGTGATTTCTTGAGAATGGGTGTGTTCCTTATCTTCTCCTAGTGTCTAAACTCTTCTCCATGGCTGGACCCCCAAATAATATTCCTTTACGTGCTAAGGGGTATCTAGAGAGTGGGATAGGTTTAGTAACTACCCTAACCCTAACGCGTATCCTAACCCTAACCCCTACCCTAACCCTAACGCGTACCCTAATCCTAACCCGTACCCTAAACCGAGCCCTAACCCTAACACTAACCCTAACCCTAACCCTAGCCCATACCCTACGCCGTACCCGAACCCCTCCCCGAACCCGTACCCTAAGCCGTACCCTAACCCTAACCCTAACCCTAACCCTAACCCTAAGCTACCCTTGACTGCTTCTGCCTCCAATAGATTTCCTAAGCACTAGTGTTTTAAGGAACAGGTTAAAAAGAGAATCCTAATGTGATTTCTTGAGAATGGGTGTGTTCCTTATCTTCTCCTAGTGTCTAAACTCTTCTCCATGGCTGGACCCCCAAATAATATTCCTTTACGTGCTAAGGGGTATCTAGAGAGTGGGATAGGTTTAATAACTACCCTAACCCTAACGCGTACCCTAACCCTAACCCCTACCCTAACCCTAACGCGTACCCTAAATCTAACCCGTACCCTAAACCGAGCCCTAACCCTAACACTAACCCTAACCCTAACCCTAGCCCATACCCTACGCCGTACCCGAACCCCTCCCCGAACCCTTACCCTAAGCCGTACCCTAACCCTAACCCTAACCCTAACCCTAACCCTAACCCTAAGCTACCCTTGACTGCTTCTGCCTCCAATAGATTTCCTAAGCACTAGTGTTTTAAGGAACAGGTTAAAAAGAGAATCCTAATGTGATTTCTTGAGAATGGGTGTGTTCCTTATCTTATCCTATTGTGTAAACTCTTCTCCACGGCTGGACCCCCAAATAATATTCCTTTACGTGCTAAGGGGTATCGAGAGAGTGGGATAGGTTTAATAACTACCCTAACCCTAATGCGTACCCTAACCCTAACCCCTACCCTAACCCTAACGCGTACCCTAATCCTAACCCGTACCCTAAACCGAGCCCTAACCCTAACACTAACCCTAACCCTAACCCTAGCCCATACCCTACGCCGTACCCGAGCCCCTCCCCGAAACCGTACCCTAAGCCGTACCCTAACCCTAACCCTAACCCTAACCCTAACCCTAAGCTACCCTTGACTGCTTCTGCCTCCAATAGATTTCCTAAGCACTAGTGTTTTAAGGAACAGGATCAAAAGAGAATCCTAATGTGATTTCTTGAGAATGGGTGTGTTCCTTATCTTCTCCTAGTGTCTAAACTCTTCTCCATGGCTGGACCCCCAAATAATATTCCTTTACGTGCTAAGGGGTATCTAGAGAGTGGGATAGGTTTAGTAACTACCCTAACCCTAACGCGTATCCTAACCCTAACCCCTACCCTAACCCTAACGCGTACCCTAATCCTAACCCGTACCCTAAACCGAGCCCTAACCCTAACACTAACCCTAACCCTAACCCTAGCCCATACCCTACGCCGTACCCGAACCCCTCCCCGAACCCGTACCCTAAGCCGTACCCTAACCCTAACCCTAACCCTAACCCTAACCCTAAGCTACCCTTGACTGCTTCTGCCTCCAATAGATTTCCTAAGCACTAGTGTTTTAAGGAACAGGTTAAAAAGAGAATCCTAATGTGATTTCTTGAGAATGGGTGTGTTCCTTATCTTATCCTAGTGTCTAAACTCTTCTCCATGGCTGGACCCCCAAATAATATTCCTTTACGTGCTAAGGGGTATCTAGAGAGTGGGATAGGTTTAGTAACTACCCTAACCCTAACGCGTACCCTAACTCTAACCCCTACCCTAACCCTAACGCGTACCCTAATCCTAACCCGTACCCTAAACCGAGCCCTAACCCTAACAGTAACCCTAACCCTAACCCTAGCCCATACCCTACGCCGTACCCGAACCCCTCCCCGAACCCGTACCCTAAGCCGTACCCTAACCCTAACCCTAACCCTAACCCTAACCCAAAGCTACCCTTCACTGCTTCTGCCTCCAATAGATTTCCTAAGCACTAATGTTTTAAGGAACAGGTTAAAAAGAGAATCCTAATGTGATTTCTTGAGAATGGGTGTGTTCCTTATCTTCTCCTAGTGTCTAAACTCTTCTCCATGGCTGGACCCCCAAATAATATTCCTTTACGTGCTAAGGGGTATCTAGAGAGTGGGATAGGTTTAATAACTACCCTAACCCTAACGCGTACCCTAACCCTAACCCCTACCCTAACCCTAACGCGTACCCTAAATCTAACCCGTACCCTAAACCGAGCCCTAACCCTAACACTAACCCTAACCCTAACCCTAGCCCATACCCTACGCCGTACCCGAACCCCTCCCCGAACCCGTACCCTAAGCCGTACCCTAACCCTAACCCTAACCCTAACCCTAACCCTAACCCTAAGCTACCCTTGACTGCTTCTGCCTCCAATAGATTTCCTAAGCACTAGTGTTTTAAGGAACAGGTTAAAAAGAGAATCCTAATGTGATTTCTTGAGAATGGGTGTGTTCCTTATCTTATCCTATTGTGTAAACTCTTCTCCATGGCTGGACCCCCAAATAATATTCCTTTACGTGCTAAGGGGTATCTAGAGAGTGGGATAGGTTTAATAACTACCCTAACCCTAATGCGTACCCTAACCCTAACCCCTACCCTAACCCTAACGAGTACCCTAATCCTAACCCGTACCCTAAACCGAGCCCTAACCCTAACACTAACCCTAACCCTAACCCTAGCCCATACCCTACGCCGTACCCGAGCCCCTCCCCGAAACCGTACCCTAAGCCGTACCCTAACCCTAACCCTAACCCTAACCCTAACCCTAAGCTACCCTTGACTGCTTCTGCCTCCAATAGATTTCCTAAGCACTAGTGTTTTAAGGAACAGGATCAAAAGAGAATCCTAATGTGATTTCTTGAGAATGGGTGTGTTCCTTATCTTCTCCTAGTGTCTAAACTCTTCTCCATGGCTGGACCCCCAAATAATATTCCTTTACGTGCTAAGGGGTATCTAGAGAGTGGGATAGGTTTAATAACTACCCTAACTCTAACGCGTACCCTAACCCTAACCCCTACCCTAACCCTAACGCGTACCCTAAATCTAACCCGTACCCTAAACCGAGCCCTAACCCTAACACTAACCCTAACCCTAACCCTAGCCCATACCCTACGCCGTACCCGAACCCCTCCCCGAACCTGTACCCTAAGCCGTACCCTAACCCTAACCCTAACCCTAACCCTAACCCTAACCCTAAGCTACCCTTGACTGCTTCTGCCTCCAATAGATTTCCTAAGCACTAGTGTTTTAAGGAACAGGTTAAAAAGAGAATCCTAATGTGATTTCTTGAGAATGGGTGTGTTCCTTATCTTATCCTAGTGTCTAAACTCTTCTCCATGGCTGGACCCCCAAATAATATTCCTTTACGTGCTAAGCGGTATCTAGAGAGTGGGATAGGTTTAGTAACTACCTTAACCCTAACGCGTATCCTAACCCTAACCCCTACCCTAACCCTAACGCGTACCCTAATCCTAACCCGTACCCTAAACCGAGCCCTAACCCTAACACTAACCCTAACCCTAACCCTAGCCCATACCCTACGCCGTACCCGAACCCCTCCCCGAACCCGTACCCTAAGCCGTACCCTAACCCTAACCCTAACCCTAACCCTAACCCTAAGCTACCCTTGACTGCTTCTGCCTCCAATAGATTTCCTAAGCACTAGTGTTTTAAGGAACAGGTTAAAAAGAGAATCCTAATGTGATTTCTTGAGAATGGGTGTGTTCCTTATCTTCTCCTAGTGTCTAAACTCTTCTCCATGGCTGGACCCCCAAATAATATTCCTTTACGTGCTAAGGGGTATCTAGAGAGTGGGATAGGTTTAATAACTACCCTAGCCCTAACGCGTACCCTAACCCTAACCCCTACCCTAACCCTAACGCGTACCCTAATCCTAACCCGTACCCTAAACCGAGCCCTAACCCTAACACTAACCCTAACCCTAACCCTAGCCCATACCCTACGCCGTACCCGAACCCCTCCCCGAACCCGTACCCTAAGCCGTACCCTAACCCTAACCCTAACCCTAACCCTAACCCTAACCCTAACCCTAACCCTAAGCTACCCTTGACTGCTTCTGCCTCCAATAGATTTCCTAAGCACTAGTGTTTTAAGGAACAGGTTAAAAAGAGAATCCTAATGTGATTTCTTGAGAATGGGTGTGTTCCTTATCTTCTCCTAGTGTCTAAACTCTTCTCCATGGCTGGACCCCCAAATAATATTCCTTTACGTGCTAAGGGGTATCTAGAGAGTGGGATAGGTTTAATAACTACCCTAACCCTAACGCGTACCCTAACCCTAACCCCTACCCTAACCCTAACGCGTACCCTAAATCTAACCCGTACCCTAAACCGAGCCCTAACCCTAACACTAACCCTAACCCTAACCCTAGCCCATACCCTACGCCATACCCGAACCCCTCCCCGAACCCGTACCCTAAGCCGTACCCTAACCCTAACCCTAACCCTAACCCTAACCCTAACCCTAAGCTACCCTTGACTGCTTCTGCCTCCAATAGATTTCCTAAGCACTAGTGTTTTAAGGAACAGGTTAAAAAGAGAATCCTAATGTGATTTCTTGAGAATGGGTGTGTTCCTTATCTTATCCTATTGTCTAAACTCTTCTCCATGGCTGGACCCCCAAATAATATTCCTTTACGTGCTAAGGGGTATCTAGAGAGTGGGATAGGTTTAATAACTACCCTAACCCTAACGCGTACCCTAACCCTAACCCCTACCCTAACCCTAACGCGTACCCTAATCCTAACCCGTACCCTAAACCGAGCCCTAACCCTAACACTAACCCTAACCCTAACCCTAGCCCATACCCTACGCCGTACCCGAGCCCCTCCCCGAAACCGTAACCTAAGCCGTACCCTAACCCTAACCCTAACCCTAACCCTAACCCTAAGCTACCCTTGACTGCTTCTGCCTCCAATAGATTTCCTAAGCACTAGTGTTTTAAGGAACAGGATCAAAAGAGAATCCTAATGTGATTTCTTGAGAATGGGTGTGTTCCTTATCTTCTCCTAGTGTCTAAACTCTTCTCCATGGCTGGACCCCCAAATAATATTCCTTTACGTGCTAAGGGGTATCTAGAGAGTGGGATAGGTTTAGTAACTACCCTAACCCTAACGCGTATCCTAACCCTAACCCCTACCCTAACCCTAACGCGTACCCTAATCCTAACCCGTACCCTAAACCGAGCCCTAACCCTAACACTAACCCTAACCCTAACCCTAGCCCATACCCTACGCCGTACCCGAACCCCTCCCCGAACCCGTACCCTAAGCCGTACCCTAACCCTAACCCTAACCCTAACCCTAACCCTAAGCTACCCTTGACTGCTTCTGCCTCCAATAGATTTCCTAAGCACTAGTGTTTTAAGGAACAGGTTAAAAAGAGAATCCTAATGTGATTTCTTGAGAATGGGTGTGTTCCTTATCTTCTCCTAGTGTCTAAACTCTTCTCCATGGCTGGACCCCCAAATAATATTCCTTTACGTGCTAAGGGGTATCTAGAGAGTGGGATAGGTTTAATAACTACCCTAACCCTAACGCGTACCCTAACCCTAACCCCTACCCTAACCCTAACGCGTACCCTAAATCTAACCCGTACCCTAAACCGAGCCCTAACCCTAACACTAACCCTAACCCTAACCCTAGCCCATACCCTACGCCGTACCCGAACCCCTCCCCGAACCCTTACCCTAAGCCGTACCCTAACCCTAACCCTAACCCTAACCCTAACCCTAACCCTAAGCTACCCTTGACTGCTTCTGCCTCCAATAGATTTCCTAAGCACTAGTGTTTTAAGGAACAGGTTAAAAAGAGAATCCTAATGTGATTTCTTGAGAATGGGTGTGTTCCTTATCTTATCCTATTGTGTAAACTCTTCTCCACGGCTGGACCCCCAAATAATATTCCTTTACGTGCTAAGGGGTATCGAGAGAGTGGGATAGGTTTAATAACTACCCTAACCCTAATGCGTACCCTAACCCTAACCCCTACCCTAACCCTAACGCGTACCCTAATCCTAACCCGTACCCTAAACCGAGCCCTAACCCTAACACTAACCCTAACCCTAACCCTAGCCCATACCCTACGCCGTACCCGAGCCCCTCCCCGAAACCGTACCCTAAGCCGTACCCTAACCCTAACCCTAACCCTAACCCTAACCCTAAGCTACCCTTGACTGCTTCTGCCTCCAATAGATTTCCTAAGCACTAGTGTTTTAAGGAACAGGATCAAAAGAGAATCCTAATGTGATTTCTTGAGAATGGGTGTGTTCCTTATCTTCTCCTAGTGTCTAAACTCTTCTCCATGGCTGGACCCCCAAATAATATTCCTTTACGTGCTAAGGGGTATCTAGAGAGTGGGATAGGTTTAGTAACTACCCTAACCCTAACGCGTATCCTAACCCTAACCCCTACCCTAACCCTAACGCGTACCCTAATCCTAACCCGTACCCTAAACCGAGCCCTAACCCTAACACTAACCCTAACCCTAACCCTAGCCCATACCCTACGCCGTACCCGAACCCCTCCCCGAACCCGTACCCTAAGCCGTACCCTAACCCTAACCCTAACCCTAACCCTAACCCTAAGCTACCCTTGACTGCTTCTGCCTCCAATAGATTTCCTAAGCACTAGTGTTTTAAGGAACAGGTTAAAAAGAGAATCCTAATGTGATTTCTTGAGAATGGGTGTGTTCCTTATCTTATCCTAGTGTCTAAACTCTTCTCCATGGCTGGACCCCCAAATAATATTCCTTTACGTGCTAAGGGGTATCTAGAGAGTGGGATAGGTTTAGTAACTACCCTAACCCTAACGCGTACCCTAACTCTAACCCCTACCCTAACCCTAACGCGTACCCTAATCCTAACCCGTACCCTAAACCGAGCCCTAACCCTAACAGTAACCCTAACCCTAACCCTAGCCCATACCCTACGCCGTACCCGAACCCCTCCCCGAACCCGTACCCTAAGCCGTACCCTAACCCTAACCCTAACCCTAACCCTAACCCAAAGCTACCCTTCACTGCTTCTGCCTCCAATAGATTTCCTAAGCACTAATGTTTTAAGGAACAGGTTAAAAAGAGAATCCTAATGTGATTTCTTGAGAATGGGTGTGTTCCTTATCTTCTCCTAGTGTCTAAACTCTTCTCCATGGCTGGACCCCCAAATAATATTCCTTTACGTGCTAAGGGGTATCTAGAGAGTGGGATAGGTTTAATAACTACCCTAACCCTAACGCGTACCCTAACCCTAACCCCTACCCTAACCCTAACGCGTACCCTAAATCTAACCCGTACCCTAAACCGAGCCCTAACCCTAACACTAACCCTAACCCTAACCCTAGCCCATACCCTACGCCGTACCCGAACCCCTCCCCGAACCCGTACCCTAAGCCGTACCCTAACCCTAACCCTAACCCTAACCCTAACCCTAACCCTAAGCTACCCTTGACTGCTTCTGCCTCCAATAGATTTCCTAAGCACTAGTGTTTTAAGGAACAGGTTAAAAAGAGAATCCTAATGTGATTTCTTGAGAATGGGTGTGTTCCTTATCTTATCCTATTGTGTAAACTCTTCTCCATGGCTGGACCCCCAAATAATATTCCTTTACGTGCTAAGGGGTATCTAGAGAGTGGGATAGGTTTAATAACTACCCTAACCCTAATGCGTACCCTAACCCTAACCCCTACCCTAACCCTAACGAGTACCCTAATCCTAACCCGTACCCTAAACCGAGCCCTAACCCTAACACTAACCCTAACCCTAACCCTAGCCCATACCCTACGCCGTACCCGAGCCCCTCCCCGAAACCGTACCCTAAGCCGTACCCTAACCCTAACCCTAACCCTAACCCTAACCCTAAGCTACCCTTGACTGCTTCTGCCTCCAATAGATTTCCTAAGCACTAGTGTTTTAAGGAACAGGATCAAAAGAGAATCCTAATGTGATTTCTTGAGAATGGGTGTGTTCCTTATCTTCTCCTAGTGTCTAAACTCTTCTCCATGGCTGGACCCCCAAATAATATTCCTTTACGTGCTAAGGGGTATCTAGAGAGTGGGATAGGTTTAGTAACTACCCTAACCCTAACGCGTATCCTAACCCTAACCCCTACCCTAACCCTAACGCGTACCCTAATCCTAACCCGTACCCTAAACCGAGCCCTAACCCTAACACTAACCCTAACCCTAACCCTAGCCCATACCCTACGCCGTACCCGAACCCCTCCCCGAACCCGTACCCTAAGCCGTACCCTAACCCTAACCCTAACCCTAACCCTAACCCTAAGCTACCCTTGACTGCTTCTGCCTCCAATAGATTTCCTAAGCACTAGTGTTTTAAGGAACAGGTTCAAAAGAGAATCCTAATGTGATTTCTTGAGAATGGGTGTGTTCCTTATCTTATCCTAGTGTCTAAACTCTTCTCCATGGCTGGACCCCCAAATAATATTCCTTTACGTGCTAAGGGGTATCTAGAGAGTGGGATAGGTTTAGTAACTACCCTAACCCTAACGCGTATCCTAACCCTAACCCCTACCCTAACCCTAACGCGTACCCTAATCCTAACCCGTACCCTAAACCGAGCCCTAACCCTAACACTAACCCTAACCCTAACCCTAGCCCATACCCTACGCCGTACCCGAACCCCTCCCCGAACCCGTACCCTAAGCCGTACCCTAACCCTAACCCTAACCCTAACCCTAACCCTAAGCTACCCTTCACTGCTTCTGCCTCCAATAGATTTCCTAAGCACTAATGTTTTAAGGAACAGGTTAAAAAGAGAATCCTAATGTGATTTCTTGAGAATGGGTGTGTTTCTTATCTTCTCCTAGTGTCTAAACTCTTCTCCATGGCTGGACCCCCAAATAATATTCCTTTACGTGCTAAGGGGTATCTAGACAGTGGGATAGGTTTAATAACTACCCTAACCCTAACGCGTACCCTAACCCTAACCCCTACCCTAACCCTAACGCGTACCCTAATCCTAACCCGTACCCTAAACCGAGCCCTAACCCTAACACTAACCCTAACCCTAACCCTAGCCCATACCCTACGCCGTACCCGAACCCCTCCCCGAACCCTTACCCTAAGCCGTACCCTAACCCTAACCCTAACCCTAACCCTAACCCTAACCCTAAGCTACCCTTGACTGCTTCTGCCTCCAATAGATTTCCTAAGCACTAGTGTTTTAAGGAACAGGTTAAAAAGAGAATCCTAATGTGATTTCTTGAGAATGGGTGTGTTCCTTATCTTATCCTATTGTGTAAACTCTTCTCCACGGCTGGACCCCCAAATAATATTCCTTTACGTGCTAAGGGGTATCGAGAGAGTGGGATAGGTTTAATAACTACCCTAACCCTAATGCGTACCCTAACCCTAACCCCTACCCTAACCCTAACGCGTACCCTAATCCTAACCCGTACCCTAAACCGAGCCCTAACCCTAACACTAACCCTAACCCTAACCCTAGCCCATACCCTACGCCGTACCCGAGCCCCTCCCCGAAACCGTACCCTAAGCCGTACCCTAACCCTAACCCTAACCCTAACCCTAACCCTAAGCTACCCTTGACTGCTTCTGCCTCCAATAGATTTCCTAAGCACTAGTGTTTTAAGGAACAGGATCAAAAGAGAATCCTAATGTGATTTCTTGAGAATGGGTGTGTTCCTTATCTTCTCCTAGTGTCTAAACTCTTCTCCATGGCTGGACCCCCAAATAATATTCCTTTACGTGCTAAGGGGTATCTAGAGAGTGGGATAGGTTTAGTAACTACCCTAACCCTAACGCGTATCCTAACCCTAACCCCTACCCTAACCCTAACGCGTACCCTAATCCTAACCCGTACCCTAAACCGAGCCCTAACCCTAACACTAACCCTAACCCTAACCCTAGCCCATACCCTACGCCGTACCCGAACCCCTCCCCGAACCCGTACCCTAAGCCGTACCCTAACCCTAACCCTAACCCTAACCCTAACCCTAAGCTACCCTTGACTGCTTCTGCCTCCAATAGATTTCCTAAGCACTAGTGTTTTAAGGAACAGGTTAAAAAGAGAATCCTAATGTGATTTCTTGAGAATGGGTGTGTTCCTTATCTTATCCTAGTGTCTAAACTCTTCTCCATGGCTGGACCCCCAAATAATATTCCTTTACGTGCTAAGGGGTATCTAGAGAGTGGGATAGGTTTAGTAACTACCCTAACCCTAACGCGTACCCTAACTCTAACCCCTACCCTAACCCTAACGCGTACCCTAATCCTAACCCGTACCCTAAACCGAGCCCTAACCCTAACAGTAACCCTAACCCTAACCCTAGCCCATACCCTACGCCGTACCCGAACCCCTCCCCGAACCCGTACCCTAAGCCGTACCCTAACCCTAACCCTAACCCTAACCCTAACCCAAAGCTACCCTTCACTGCTTCTGCCTCCAATAGATTTCCTAAGCACTAATGTTTTAAGGAACAGGTTAAAAAGAGAATCCTAATGTGATTTCTTGAGAATGGGTGTGTTCCTTATCTTCTCCTAGTGTCTAAACTCTTCTCCATGGCTGGACCCCCAAATAATATTCCTTTACGTGCTAAGGGGTATCTAGAGAGTGGGATAGGTTTAATAACTACCCTAACCCTAACGCGTACCCTAACCCTAACCCCTACCCTAACCCTAACGCGTACCCTAAATCTAACCCGTACCCTAAACCGAGCCCTAACCCTAACACTAACCCTAACCCTAACCCTAGCCCATACCCTACGCCGTACCCGAACCCCTCCCCGAACCCGTACCCTAAGCCGTACCCTAACCCTAACCCTAACCCTAACGCTAACCCTAACCCTAACCCTAAGCTACCCTTGACTGCTTCTGCCTCCAATAGATTTCCTAAGCACTAGTGTTTTAAGGAACAGGTTAAAAAGAGAATCCTAATGTGATTTCTTGAGAATGGGTGTGTTCCTTATCTTATCCTATTGTGTAAACTCTTCTCCATGGCTGGACCCCCAAATAATATTCCTTTACGTGCTAAGGGGTATCTAGAGAGTGGGATAGGTTTAATAACTACCCTAACCCTAATGCGTACCCTAACCCTAACCCCTACCCTAACCCTAACGCGTACCCTAATCCTAACCCGTACCCTAAACCGAGCCCTAACCCTAACACTAACCCTAACCCTAACCCTAGCCCATACCCTACGCCGTACCCGAGCCCCTCCCCGAAACCGTACCCTAAGCCGTACCCTAACCCTAACCCTAACCCTAACCCTAACCCTAAGCTACCCTTGACTGCTTCTGCCTCCAATAGATTTCCTAAGCACTAGTGTTTTAAGGAACAGGATCAAAAGAGAATCCTAATGTGATTTCTTGAGAATGGGTGTGTTCCTTATCTTCTCCTAGTGTCTAAACTCTTCTCCATGGCTGGACCCCCAAATAATATTCCTTTACGTGCTAAGGGGTATCTAGAGAGTGGGATAGGTTTAGTAACTACCCTAACCCTAACGCGTATCCTAACCCTAACCCCTACCCTAACCCTAACGCGTACCCTAATCCTAACCCGTACCCTAAACCGAGCCCTAACCCTAACACTAACCCTAACCCTAACCCTAGCCCATACCCTACGCCGTACCCGAACCCCTCCCCGAACCCGTACCCTAAGCCGTACCCTAACCCTAACCCTAACCCTAACCCTAACCCTAAGCTACCCTTGACTGCTTCTGCCTCCAATAGATTTCCTAAGCACTAGTGTTTTAAGGAACAGGTTCAAAAGAGAATCCTAATGTGATTTCTTGAGAATGGGTGTGTTCCTTATCTTATCCTAGTGTCTAAACTCTTCTCCATGGCTGGACCCCCAAATAATATTCCTTTACGTGCTAAGGGGTATCTAGAGAGTGGGATAGGTTTAGTAACTACCCTAACCCTAACGCGTATCCTAACCCTAACCCCTACCCTAACCCTAACGCGTACCCTAATCCTAACCCGTACCCTAAACCGAGCCCTAACCCTAACACTAACCCTAACCCTAACCCTAGCCCATACCCTACGCCGTACCCGAACCCCTCCCCGAACCCGTACCCTAAGCCGTACCCTAACCCTAACCCTAACCCTAACCCTAACCCTAAGCTACCCTTCACTGCTTCTGCCTCCAATAGATTTCCTAAGCACTAATGTTTTAAGGAACAGGTTAAAAAGAGAATCCTAATGTGATTTCTTGAGAATGGGTGTGTTTCTTATCTTCTCCTAGTGTCTAAACTCTTCTCCATGGCTGGACCCCCAAATAATATTCCTTTACGTGCTAAGGGGTATCTAGACAGTGGGATAGGTTTAATAACTACCCTAACCCTAACGCGTACCCTAACCCTAACCCCTACCCTAACCCTAACGCGTACCCTAATCCTAACCCGTACCCTAAACCGAGCCCTAACCCTAACACTAACCCTAACCCTAACCCTAGCCCATACCCTACGCCGTACCCGAACCCCTCCCCGAACCCGTACCCTAAGCCGTACCCTAACCCTAACCCTAACCCTAACACTAACCCTAAGCTACCCTTGACTGCTTCTGCCTCCAATAGATTTCCTAAGCACTAGTGTTTTAAGGAACAGGTTCAAAAGAGAATCCTAATGTGATTTCTTGAGAATGGGTGTGTTCCTTATCTTATCCTAGTGTCTAAACTCTTCTCCATGGCTGGACCCCCAAATAATATTCCTTTACGTGCTAAGGGGTATCTAGAGTGTGGGATAGGTTTAATAACTACCCTAACCCTAACGCGTACCCTAACCCTAACCCCTACCCTAACCCTAACGCGTACCCTAATCCTAACCCGTACCCTAAACCGAGCCCTATCCCTAACACTAACCCTAACCCTAGCCCATACCCTACGCCGTACCCGAACCCCTCCCCGAACCTGTACCCTAAGCCGTACCCTAACCCTAACCCTAACCCTAAGCTACCCTTGACTGCTTCTGCCTCCAATAGATTTCCTAAGCACTAGTGTTTTAAGGAACAGGTTAAAAAGAGAATCCTAATGTGATTTCTTGAGAATGGGTGTGTTCCTTATCTTATCCTAGTGTCTAAACTCTTCTCCATGGCTGGACCCCCAAATAATATTCCTTTACGTGCTAAGGGGTATCTAGAGAGTGGGATAGGTTTAGTAACTACCATAACCCTAACGCGTATCCTAACCCTAACCCCTACCCTAACCCTAACGCGTACCCTAATCCTAACCCGTACCCTAAACCGAGCCCTAACCCTAACACTAACCCTAACCCTAACCCTAGCCCATACCCTACGCCGTACCCGAACCCCTCCCCGAACCCGTACCCTAAGCCGTACCCTAACCCTAACCCTAACCCTAACCCTAACCCTAAGCTACCCTTGACTGCTTCTGCCTCCAATAGATTTCCTAAGCACTAGTGTTTTAAGGAACAGGTTAAAAAGAGAATCCTAATGTGATTTCTTGAGAATGGGTGTGTTCCTTATCTTCTCCTAGTGTCTAAACTCTTCTCCATGGCTGGACCCCCAAATAATATTCCTTTACGTGCTAAGGGGTATCTAGAGAGTGGGATAGGTTTAATAACTACCCTAACCCTAACGCGTACCCTAACCCTAACCCCTACCCTAACCCTAACGCGTACCCTAAATCTAACCCGTACCCTAAACCGAGCCCTAACCCTAACACTAACCCTAACCCTAACCCTAGCCCATACCCTACGCCGTACCCGAACCCCTCCCCGAACCCGTACCCTAAGCCGTACCCTAACCCTAACCCTAACCCTAACCCTAACCCTAACCCTAAGCTACCCTTGACTGCTTCTGCCTCCAATAGATTTCCTAAGCACTAGTGTTTTAAGGAACAGGTTAAAAAGAGAATCCTAATGTGATTTCTTGAGAATGGGTGTGTTCCTTATCTTATCCTAGTGTCTAAACTCTTCTCCATGGCTGGACCCCCAAATAATATTCCTTTACGTGCTAAGCGGTATCTAGAGTGTGGGATAGGTTTAGTAACTACCCTAAACCTAACGCGTATCCTAACCCTAACCCCTACCCTAACCCTAACGCGTACCCTAATCCTAACCCGTACCCTAAACCGAGCCCTAACCCTAACACTAACCCTAACCCTAACCCTAGCCCATACCCTACGCCGTACCCGAACCCCTCCCCGAACCCGTACCCTAAGCCGTACCCTAACCCTAACCCTAACCCTAACCCTAAGCTACCCTTGACTGCTTCTGCCTCCAATAGATTTCCTAAGCACTAATGTTTTAAGGAACAGGTTAAAAAGAGAATCCTAATGTGATTTCTTGAGAATGGGTGTGTTCCTTTTCTTCTCCTAGTGTCTAAACTCTTCTCCATGGCTGGACCCCCAAATAATATTCCTTTACGTGCTAAGGGGTATCTAGAGAGTGGGATAGGTTTAATAACTACCCTAGCCCTAACGCGTACCCTAACCCTAACCCCTACCCTAACCCTAACGCGTACCCTAATCCTAACCCGTACCCTAAACCGAGCCCTAACCCTAACACTAACCCTAACCCTAACCCTAGCCCATACCCTACGCCATACCCGAACCCCTCCCCGAACCCATACCCTAAGCCGTACCCTAACCCTAACCCTAACCCTAACCCTAACCCTAACCCTAAGCTACCCTTGACTGCTTCTGCCTCCAATAGATTTCCTAAGCACTAGTGTTTTAAGGAACAGGTTAAAAAGAGAATCCTAATGTGATTTCTTGAGAATGGGTGTGTTCCTTATCTTCTCCTAGTGTCTAAACTCTTCTCCATGGCTGGACCCCCAAATAATATTCCTTTACGTGCTAAGGGGTATCTAGAGAGTGGGATAGGTTTAATAACTACCCTAACCCTAACGCGTACCCTAATCCTAACCCGTACCCTAAACCGAGACCTAACCCTAACACTAACCCTAACCCTAACCCTAGCCCATACCCTACGCCGTACACGAACCCCTCCCCGAACCCGTACCCTAAGCCGTACCCTAACCCTAACCCTAACCCTAACCCTAACCCTAAGCTACCCTTGACTGCTTCTGCCTCCAATAGATTTCCTAAGCACTAGTGTTTTGAAGAACAGGTTAAAAAGAGAATCCTAATGTGATTTCTTGAGAATGGGTGTGTTCCTTATCTTTTCCTAGTGTCTAAACTCTTCTCCATGGCTGGACCCCCAAATAATATTCCTTTACCTGCTAAGCGGTATCTAGAGTGTGGGATAGGTTTAGTAACTACCCTAACCCTAACGCGTATCCTAACCCTAACCCCTACCCTAACCCTAACGCGTACCCTAATCCTAACCCGTACCCTAACCCGAGCCCTAACCCTAACACTAACCCTAACCCTAACCCTAGCCCATACCCTACGCCGTACCCGAACCCCTCCCCGAACCCGTACCCTAAGCCGTACCCTAACCCTAACCCTAACCCTAACACTAACCCTAAGCTACCCTTGACTGCTTCTGCCTCCAATAGATTTCCTAAGCACTAGTGTTTTAAGGAACAGGTTCAAAAGAGAATCCTAATGTGATTTCTTGAGAATGGGTGTGTTCCTTATCTTATCCTAGTGTCTAAACTCTTCTCCATGGCTGGACCCCCAAATAATATTCCTTTACGTGCTAAGGGGTATCTAGAGAGTGGGATAGGTTTAATAACTACCCTAACCCTAACGCGTACCCTAACCCTAACCCCTACCCTAACCCTAACGCGTACCCTAATCCTAACCCGTACCCTAAACCGAGCCCTAACCCTAACACTAACCCTAACCCTAGCCCATACCCTACGCTGTACCCGAACCCCTCCCCGAACCCGTACCCTAAGCCGTACCCTAAACCTAACCCTAACCCTAACCCTAACCCTAAGCTACCCTTGACTGCTTCTGCCTCCAATAGATTTCCTAAGCACTAGTGTTTTAAGGAACAGGTTAAAAAGAGAATCCTAATGTGATTTCTTGAGAATGGGTGTGTTCCTTATCTTATCCTAGTGTCTAAACTCTTCTCCATGGCTGGACCCCCAAATAATATTCCTTTACGTGCTAAGGGGTATCTAGAGAGTGGGATAGGTTTAGTAACTACCCTAACCCTAACGCGTATCCTAACCCTAACCCCTACCCTAACCCTAACGCGTACCCTAATCCTAACCCGTACCCTAAACCGAGCCCTAACCCTAACACTAACCCTAACCCTAACCCTAGCCCATACCCTACGCCGTACACGAACCCCTCCCCGAACCCGTACCCTAAGCCGTACCCTAACCCTAACCCTAACCCTAACCCTAACCCTAAGCTACCCTTGACTGCTTCTGCCTCCAATAGATTTCCTAAGCACTAATGTTTTAAGGAACAGGTTCAAAAGAGAATCCTAATGTGATTTCTTGAGAATGGGTGTGTTCCTTATCTTATCCTAGTGTCTAAACTCTTCTCCATGGCTGGACCCCCAAATAATATTCCTTTACGTGCTAAGGGGTATCTAGAGAGTGGGATAGGATTAGTAACTACCCTAACCCTAACGCGTATCCTAACCCTAACCCCTACCCTAACCCTAACGCGTACCCTAATCCTAACCCGTACCCTAAACCGAACCCTAACCCTAACACTAACCCTAACCCTAACCCTAGCCCATACCCTACGCCGTACCCGAACCCCTCCCCGAACCCGTACCCTAAGCCGTACCCTAACCCTAACCCTAACCCTAACCCTAACCCTAAGCTACCCTTCACTGCTTCTGCCTCCAATAGATTTCCTAAGCACTAATGTTTTAAGGAACAGGTTAAAAAGAGAATCCTAATGTGATTTCTTGAGAATGGGTGTGTTTCTTATCTTCTCCTAGTGTCTAAACTCTTCTCCATTGCTGGACCCCCAAATAATATTCCTTTACGTGCTAAGGGGTATCTAGAGAGTGGGATAGGTTTAATAACTACCCTAACCCTAACGCGTACCCTAACCCTAACCCCTACCCTAACCCTAACGCGTACCCTAATCCTAACCCGTACCCTAAACCGAGCCCTAACCCTAACACTAACCCTAACCCTAACCCTAGCCCATACCCTACGCCGTACCTGAACCCCTCCCCGAACCCGTACCCTAAGCCGTACCCTAACCCTAACCCTAACCCTAACCCTAAGCTACCCTTGACTGCTTCTGCCTCCAATAGATTTCCTAAGCACTAATGTTTTAAGGAACAGGTTAAAAAGAGAATCCTAATGTGATTTCTTGAGAATGGGTGTGTTCCTTTTCTTCTCCTAGTGTCTAAACTCTTCTCCATGGCTGGACCCCCAAATAATATTCCTTTACGTGCTAAGGGGTATCTAGAGAGTGGGATAGGTTTAATAACTACCTTAGCCCTAACGCGTACCCTAACCCTAACCCCTACCCTAACCCTAACGCGTACCCTAATCCTAACCCGTACCCTAAACCGAGCCCTAACCCTAACACTAACCCTAACCCTAACCCTAGCCCATACCCTACGCCATACCCGAACCCCTCCCCGAACCCGTACCCTAAGCCGTACCCTAACCCTAACCCTAACCCTAATCCTAAGCTACCCTTGACTGCTTCTGCCTCCAATAGATTTCCTAAGCACTAATGTTTTAAGGAACAGGTTAAAAAGAGAATCCTAATGTGATTTCTTGAGAATGGGTGTGTTCCTTTTCTTCTCCTAGTGTCTAAACTCTTCTCCATGGCTGGACCCCCAAATAATATTCCTTTACGTGCTAAGGGGTATCTAGAGAGTGGGATAGGTTTAATAACTACCCTAGCCCTAACGCGTACCCTAACCCTAACCCCTACCCTAACCCTAACGCGTACCCTAATCCTAACCCGTACCCTAAACCGAGCCCTAACCCTAACACTAACCCTAACCCTAACCCTAGCCCATACCCTACGCCATACCCGAACCCCTCCCCGAACCCGTACCCTAAGCCGTACCCTAACCCTAACCCTAACCCTAACCCTAACCCTAACCCTAAGCTACCCTTGACTGCTTCTGCCTCCAATAGATTTCCTAAGCACTAGTGTTTTAAGGAACAGGTTAAAAAGAGAATCCTAATGTGATTTCTTGAGAATGGGTGTGTTCCTTATCTTCTCCTAGTGTCTAAACTCTTCTCCATGGCTGGACCCCCAAATAATATTCCTTTACGTGCTAAGGGGTATCTAGAGAGTGGGATAGGTTTAATAACTACCCTAACCCTAACGCGTACCCTAACCCTAACCCCTACCCTAACCCTAATGCGTACCCTAATCCTAATCCGTACCCTAAACCGAGACCTAACCCTAACACTAACCCTAACCCTAACCCTAGACCATACCCTACGCCGTACCCGAACCCCTCCCCGAACCCGTACCCTAAGCCGTACCCTAACCCTAACCCTAACCCTAACCCTAACCCTAAGCTACCCTTGACTGCTTCTGCCTCCAATAGATTTCCTAAGCACTAGTGTTTTGAAGAACAGGTTAAAAAGAGAATCCTAATGTGATTTCTTGAGAATGGGTGTGTTCCTTATCTTATCCTAGTGTCTAAACTCTTCTCCATGGCTGGACCCCCAAATAATATTCCTTTACCTGCTAAGCGGTATCTAGAGTGTGGGATAGGTTTAGTAACTACCCTAACCCTAACGCGTATCCTAACCCTAACCCCTACCCTAACCCTAACGCGTACCCTAATCCTAACCCGTACCCTAACCCGAGCCCTAACCCTAACACTAACCCTAACCCTAACCCTAGCCCATACCCTACGCCGTACCCGAACCCCTCCCCGAACCCGTACCCTAAGCCGTACCCTAACCCTAACCCTAACCCTAACACTAACCCTAAGCTACCCTTGACTGCTTCTGCCTCCAATAGATTTCCTAAGCACTAGTGTTTTAAGGAACAGGTTCAAAAGAGAATCCTAATGTGATTTCTTGAGAATGGGTGTGTTCCTTATCTTATCCTAGTGTCTAAACTCTTCTCCATGGCTGGACCCCCAAATAATATTCCTTTACGTGCTAAGGGGTATCTAGAGAGTGGGATAGGTTTAATAACTACCCTAACCCTAACGCGTACCCTAACCCTAACCCCTACCCTAACCCTAACGCGTACCCTAATCCTAACCCGTACCCTAAACCGAGCCCTAACCCTAACACTAACCCTAACCCTAGCCCATACCCTACGCCGTACCCGAACCCCTCCCCGAACCCGTACCCTAAGCCGTACCCTAAACCTAACCTTAACCCTAACCCTAACCCTAAGCTACCCTTGACTGCTTCTGCCTCCAATAGATTTCCTAAGCACTAGTGTTTTAAGGAACAGGTTAAAAAGAGAATCCTAATGTGATTTCTTGAGAATGGGTGTGTTCCTTATCTTATCCTAGTGTCTAAACTCTTCTCCATGGCTGGACCCCCAAATAATATTCCTTTACGTGCTAAGGGGTATCTAGAGAGTGGGATAGGTTTAGTAACTACCCTAACCCTAACGCGTATCCTATCCCTAACCCCTACCCTAACCCTAACGCGTACCCTAATCCTAACCCGTACCCTAAACCGAGCCCTAACCCTAACACTAACCCTAACCCTAACCCTAGCCCATACCCTACACCGTACCCGAACCCCTCCCCGAACCCGTACCCTAAGCCGTACCCTAACCCTAACCCTAACCCTAACCCTAACCCTAAGCTACCCTTGACTGCTTCTGCCTCCAATAGATTTCCTAAGCACTAGTGTTTTAAGGAACAGGTTCAAAAGAGAATCCTAATGTGATTTCTTGAGAATGGGTGTGTTCCTTATCTTCTCCTAGTGTCTAAACTCTTCTCCATGGCTGGACCCACAAATAATATTCCTTTACGTGCTAAGGGGTATCTAGAGAGTGGGATAGGTTTAATAACTACCCTAACCCTAACGCGTACCCTAACCCTAACCCCTACCCTAACCCTAACGCGTACCCTAATCCTAACCCGTACCCTAAACCGAGCCCTAACCCTAACACTAACCCTAACCCTAACCCTAGCCCATACCCTACGCCGTACCCGAACCCCTCCCCGAACCCGTACCCTAAGCCGTACCCTAACCCTAACCCTAACCCTAACACTAACCCTAAGCTACCCTTGACTGCTTCTGCCTCCAATAGATTTCCTAAGCACTAGTGTTTTAAGGAACAGGTTCAAAAGAGAATCCTAATGTGATTTCTTGAGAATGGGTGTGTTCCTTATCTTATCCTAGTGTCTAAACTCTTCTCCATGGCTGGACCCCCAAATAATATTCCTTTACGTGCTAAGGGGTATCTAGAGAGTGGGATAGGTTTAATAACTACCCTAACCCTAACGCGTACCCTAACCCTAACCCCTACCCTAACCCTAACGCGTACCCTAATCCTAACCCGTACCCTAAACCGAGCCCTAACCCTAACACTAACCCTAACCCTAGCCCATACCCTACGCCGTACCCGAACCCCTCCCCGAACCCGTACCCTAATCCGTACCCTAACCCTAACCCTAACCCTAACCCTAACCCTAAGCTACCCTTGACTGCTTCTGCCTCCAATAGATTTCCTAAGCACTAGTGTTTTAAGGAACAGGTTAAAAAGAGAATCCTAATGTGATTTCTTGAGAATGGGTGTGTTCCTTATCTTATCCTAGTGTCTAAACTCTTCTCCATGGCTGGACCCCCAAATAATATTCCTTTACGTGCTAAGGGGTATCTAGAGAGTGGGATAGTTTTAGTAACTACCATAACCCTAACGCGTATCCTAACCCTAACCCCTACCCTAACCCTAACGCGTACCCTAATCCTAACCCGTACCCTAAACCGAGCCCTAACCCTAACACTAACCCTAACCCTAACCCTAGCCCATACCCTACGCCATACCCGAACCCCTCCCCGAACCCGTACCCTAAGCCGTACCCTAACCCTAACCCTAACCCTAACCCTAACCCTAAGCTACCCTTGACTGCTTCTGCCTCCAATAGATTTCCTAAGCACTAATGTTTTAAGGAACAGGTTCAAAAGAGAATCCTAATGTGATTTCTTGAGAATGGGTGTGTTCCTTATCTTCTCCTAGTGTCTAAACTCTTCTCCATGGCTGGACCCCCAAATAATATTCCTTTAAGTGCTAAGGGGTATCTAGAGAGTGGGATAGGTTTAATAACTACCCTAGCCCTAACGCGTACCCTAACCCTAACCCCTACCCTAACCCTAACGCGTACCCTAATCCTAACCCGTACCCTAAACCGAGCCCTAACCCTAACACTAACCCTAACCCTAACCCTAGCCCATACCCTACGCCGTACCCGAACCCCTCCCGAACCCGTACCCTAAGCCGTACCCTAACCCTAACCCTAACCCTAACCCTAACCCTAACCCTAACCCTAACCCTAAGCTACCCTTGACTGCTTCTGCCTCCAATAGATTTCCTAAGCACTAGTGTTTTAAGGAACAGGTTAAAAAGAGAATCCTAATGTGATTTCTTGAGAATGGGTGTGTTCCTTATCTTCTCCTAGTGTCTAAACTCTTCTCCATGGCTGGACCCCCAAATAATATTCCTTTAAGTGCTAAGGGGTATCTAGAGAGTGGGATAGGTTTAATAACTACCCTAACCCTAACGCGTACCCTAACCCTAACCCCTACCCTAACCCTAACGCGTACCCTAATCCTAACCCGTACCCTAAACCGAGCCCTAACCCTAACACTAACCCTAACCCTAGCCCATACCCTACGCCGTACCCGAACCCCTCCCCGAACCCGTACCCTAAGCCGTACCCTAAACCTAACCCTAACCCTAACCCTAACCCTAAGCTACCCTTGACTGCTTCTGCCTCCAATAGATTTCCTAAGCACTAGTGTTTTAAGGAACAGGTTAAAAAGAGAATCCTAATGTGATTTCTTGAGAATGGGTGTGTTCCTTATCTTATCCTAGTGTCTAAACTCTTCTCCATGGCTGGACCCCCAAATAATATTCCTTTACGTGCTAAGGGGTATCTAGAGAGTGGGATAGGTTTAGTAACTACCCTAACCCTAACGCGTATCCTAACCCTAACCCCTACCCTAACCCTAACGCGTACCCTAATCCTAACCCGTACCCTAAACCGAGCCCTAACCCTAACACTAACCCTAACCCTAACCCTAGCCCATACCCTACGCCGTACACGAACCCCTCCCCGAACCCGTACCCTAAGCCGTACCCTAACCCTAACCCTAACCCTAACCCTAACCCTAAGCTACCCTTGACTGCTTCTGCCTCCAATAGATTTCCTAAGCACTAATGTTTTAAGGAACAGGTTCAAAAGAGAATCCTAATGTGATTTCTTGAGAATGGGTGTGTTCCTTATCTTATCCTAGTGTCTAAACTCTTCTCCATGGCTGGACCCCCAAATAATATTCCTTTACGTGCTAAGGGGTATCTAGAGAGTGGGATAGGATTAGTAACTACCCTAACCCTAACGCGTATCCTAACCCTAACCCCTACCCTAACCCTAACGCGTACCCTAATCCTAACCCGTACCCTAAACCGAGCCCTAACCCTAACACTAACCCTAACCCTAACCCTAGCCCATACCCTACGCCGTACCCGAACCCCTCCCCGAACCCGTACCCTAAGCCGTACCCTAACCCTAACCCTAACCCTAACCCTAACCCTAAGCTACCCTTCACTGCTTCTGCCTCCAATAGATTTCCTAAGCACTAATGTTTTAAGGAACAGGTTAAAAAGAGAATCCTAATGTGATTTCTTGAGAATGGGTGTGTTTCTTATCTTCTCCTAGTGTCTAAACTCTTCTCCATTGCTGGACCCCCAAATAATATTCCTTTACGTGCTAAGGGGTATCTAGAGAGTGGGATAGGTTTAATAACTACCCTAACCCTAACGCGTACCCTAACCCTAACCCCTACCCTAACCCTAACGCGTACCCTAATCCTAACCCGTACCCTAAACCGAGCCCTAACCCTAACACTAACCCTAACCCTAACCCTAGCCCATACCCTACGCCGTACCTGAACCCCTCCCCGAACCCGTACCCTAAGCCGTACCCTAACCCTAACCCTAACCCTAACCCTAAGCTACCCTTGACTGCTTCTGCCTCCAATAGATTTCCTAAGCACTAATGTTTTAAGGAACAGGTTAAAAAGAGAATCCTAATGTGATTTCTTGAGAATGGGTGTGTTCCTTTTCTTCTCCTAGTGTCTAAACTCTTCTCCATGGCTGGACCCCCAAATAATATTCCTTTACGTGCTAAGGGGTATCTAGAGAGTGGGATAGGTTTAATAACTACCTTAGCCCTAACGCGTACCCTAACCCTAACCCCTACCCTAACCCTAATGCGTACCCTAATCCTAACCCGTACCCTAAACCGAGCCCTAACCCTAACACTAACCCTAACCCTAACCCTAGCCCATACCCTACGCCATACCCGAACCCCTCCCCGAACCCGTACCCTAAGCCGTACCCTAACCCTAACCCTAACCCTAATCCTAAGCTACCCTTGACTGCTTCTGCCTCCAATAGATTTCCTAAGCACTAATGTTTTAAGGAACAGGTTAAAAAGAGAATCCTAATGTGATTTCTTGAGAATGGGTGTGTTCCTTTTCTTCTCCTAGTGTCTAAACTCTTCTCCATGGCTGGACCCCCAAATAATATTCCTTTACGTGCTAAGGGGTATCTAGAGAGTGGGATAGGTTTAATAACTACCCTAGCCCTAACGCGTACCCTAACCCTAACCCCTACCCTAACCCTAACGCGTACCCTAATCCTAACCCGTACCCTAAACCGAGCCCTAACCCTAACACTAACCCTAACCCTAACCCTAGCCCATACCCTACGCCATACCCGAACCCCTCCCCGAACCCGTACCCTAAGCCGTACCCTAACGCTAACCCTAACCCTAACCCTAACCCTAAGCTACCCTTGACTGCTTCTGCCTCCAATAGATTTCCTAAGCACTAGTGTTTTAAGGAACAGGTTAAAAAGAGAATCCTAATGTGATTTCTTGAGAATGGGTGTGTTCCTTATCTTCTCCTAGTGTCTAAACTCTTCTCCATGGCTGGACCCCCAAATAATATTCCTTTACGTGCTAAGGGGTATCTAGAGAGTGGGATAGGTTTAATAACTACCCTAACCCTAACGCGTACCCTAACCCTAACCCCTACCCTAACCCTAATGCGTACCCTAATCCTAATCCGTACCCTAAACCGAGACCTAACCCTAACACTAACCCTAACCCTAACCCTAGACCATACCCTACGCCGTACCCGAACCCCTCCCCGAACCCGTACCCTAAGCCGTACCCTAACCCTAACCCTAACCCTAACCCTAACCCTAAGCTACCCTTGACTGCTTCTGCCTCCAATAGATTTCCTAAGCACTAGTGTTTTGAAGAACAGGTTAAAAAGAGAATCCTAATGTGATTTCTTGAGAATGGGTGTGTTCCTTATCTTATCCTAGTGTCTAAACTCTTCTCCATGGCTGGACCCCCAAATAATATTCCTTTACCTGCTAAGCGGTATCTAGAGTGTGGGATAGGTTTAGTAACTACCCTAACCCTAACGCGTATCCTAACCCTAACCCCTACCCTAACCCTAACGCGTACCCTAATCCTAACCCGTACCCTAACCCGAGCCCTAACCCTAACACTAACCCTAACCCTAACCCTAGCCCATACCCTACGCCGTACCCGAACCCCTCCCCGAACCCGTACCCTAAGCCGTACCCTAACCCTAATCCTAACCCTAACACTAACCCTAAGCTACCCTTGACTGCTTCTGCCTCCAATAGATTTCCTAAGCACTAGTGTTTTAAGGAACAGGTTCAAAAGAGAATCCTAATGTGATTTCTTGAGAATGGGTGTGTTCCTTATCTTATCCTAGTGTCTAAACTCTTCTCCATGGCTGGACCCCCAAATAATATTCCTTTACGTGCTAAGGGGTATCTAGAGAGTGGGATAGGTTTAATAACTACCCTAACCCTAACGCGTACCCTAACCCTAACCCCTACCCTAACCCTAACGCGTACCCTAATCCTAACCCGTACCCTAAACCGAGCCCTAACCCTAACACTAACCCTAACCCTAGCCCATACCCTACGCCGTACCCGAACCCCTCCCCGAACCCGTACCCTAAGCCGTACCCTAAACCTAACCCTAACCCTAACCCTAACCCTAAGCTACCCTTGACTGCTTCTGCCTCCAATAGATTTCCTAAGCACTAGTGTTTTAAGGAACAGGTTAAAAAGAGAATCCTAATGTGATTTCTTGAGAATGGGTGTGTTCCTTATCTTATCCTAGTGTCTAAACTCTTCTCCATGGCTGGACCCCCAAATAATATTCCTTTACGTGCTAAGGGGTATCTAGAGAGTGGGATAGGTTTAGTAACTACCCTAACCCTAACGCGTATCCTATCCCTAACCCCTACCCTAACCCTAACGCGTACCCTAATCCTAACCCGTACCCTAAACCGAGCCCTAACCCTAACACTAACCCTAACCCTAACCCTAGCCCATACCCTACACCGTACCCGAACCCCTCCCCGAACCCGTACCCTAAGCCGTACCCTAACCCTAACCCTAACCCTAACCCTAACCCTAAGCTACCCTTGACTGCTTCTGCCTCCAATAGATTTCCTAAGCACTAGTGTTTTAAGGAACAGGTTCAAAAGAGAATCCTAATGTGATTTCTTGAGAATGGGTGTGTTCCTTATCTTCTCCTAGTGTCTAAACTCTTCTCCATGGCTGGACCCACAAATAATATTCCTTTACGTGCTAAGGGGTATCTAGAGAGTGGGATAGGTTTAATAACTACCCTAACCCTAACGCGTACCCTAACCCTAACCCCTACCCTAACCCTAACGCGTACCCTAATCCTAACCCGTACCCTAAACCGAGCCCTAAACCTAACACTAACCCTAACCCTAACCCTAGCCCATACCCTACGCCGTACCCGAACCCCTCCCCGAACCCGTACCCTAAGCCGTACCCTAACCCTAACCCTAACCCTAACACTAACCCTAAGCTACCCTTGACTGCTTCTGCCTCCAATAGATTTCCTAAGCACTAGTGTTTTAAGGAACAGGTTCAAAAGAGAATCCTAATGTGATTTCTTGAGAATGGGTGTGTTCCTTATCTTATCCTAGTGTCTAAACTCTTCTCCATGGCTGGACCCCCAAATAATATTCCTTTACGTGCTAAGGGGTATCTAGAGAGTGGGATAGGTTTAATAACTACCCTAACCCTAACGCGTACCCTAACCCTAACCCCTACCCTAACCCTAACGCGTACCCTAATCCTAACCCGTACCCTAAACCGAGCCCTAACCCTAACACTAACCCTAACCCTAGCCCATACCCTACGCCGTACCCGAACCCCTCCCCGAACCCGTACCCTAATCCGTACCCTAACCCTAACCCTAACCCTAACCCTAACCCTAAGCTACCCTTGACTGCTTCTGCCTCCAATAGATTTCCTAAGCACTAGTGTTTTAAGGAACAGGTTAAAAAGAGAATCCTAATGTGATTTCTTGAGAATGGGTGTGTTCCTTATCTTATCCTAGTGTCTAAACTCTTCTCCATGGCTGGACCCCCAAATAATATTCCTTTACGTGCTAAGGGGTATCTAGAGAGTGGGATAGTTTTAGTAACTACCATAACCCTAACGCGTATCCTAACCCTAACCCCTACCCTAACCCTAACGCGTACCCTAATCCTAACCCGTACCCTAAACCGAGCCCTAACCCTAACACTAACCCTAACCCTAACCCTAGCCCATACCCTACGCCATACCCGAACCCCTCCCCGAACCCGTACCCTAAGCCGTACCCTAACCCTAACCCTAACCCTAACCCTAACCCTAAGCTACCCTTGACTGCTTCTGCCTCCAATAGATTTCCTAAGCACTAATGTTTTAAGGAACAGGTTCAAAAGAGAATCCTAATGTGATTTCTTGAGAATGGGTGTGTTCCTTATCTTCTCCTAGTGTCTAAACTCTTCTCCATGGCTGGACCCCCAAATAATATTCCTTTAAGTGCTAAGGGGTATCTAGAGAGTGGGATAGGTTTAATAACTACCCTAGCCCTAACGCGTACCCTAACCCTAACCCCTACCCTAACCCTAACGCGTACCCTAATCCTAACCCGTACCCTAAACCGAGCCCTAACCCTAACACTAACCCTAACCCTAACCCTAGCCCATACCCTACGCCGTACCCGAACCCCTCCCGAACCCGTACCCTAAGCCGTACCCTAACCCTAACCCTAACCCTAACCCTAACCCTAACCCTAACCCTAACCCTAACCCTAAGCTACCCTTGACTGCTTCTGCCTCCAATAGATTTCCTAAGCACTAGTGTTTTAAGGAACAGGTTAAAAAGAGAATCCTAATGTGATTTCTTGAGAATGGGTGTGTTCCTTATCTTCTCCTAGTGTCTAAACTCTTCTCCATGGCTGGACCCCCAAATAATATTCCTTTACGTGCTAAGGGGTATCTAGAGAGTGGGATAGGTTTAATAACTACCCTAACCCTAACGCGTACCCTAACCCTAACCCCTACCCTAACCCTAACGCGTACCCTAATCCTAACCCGTACCCTAAACCGAGCCCTAACCCTAACACTAACCCTAACCCTAACCCTAGCCCATACCCTACGCCGTACCCGAACCCCTCCCCGAACCCGTACCCTAAGCCGTACCCTAACCCTAACCCTAACCCTAACCCTAACCCTAACCCTAAGCTACCCTTGACTGCTTCTGCCTCCAATAGATTTCCTAAGCACTAGTGTTTTAAGGAACAGGTTAAAAAGAGAATCCTAATGTGATTTCTTGAGAATGGGTGTGTTCCTTATCTTATCCTAGTGTCTAAACTCTTCTCCATGGCTGGACCCCCAAATAATATTCCTTTACGTGCTAAGCGGTATCTAGAGAGTGGGATAGGTTTAGTAACTACCCTAACCCTAACGCGTATCCTAACCCTAACCCCTACCCTAACCCTAACGCGTACCCTAATCCTAACCCGTACCCTAAACCGAGCCCTAACCCTAACACTAACCCTAACCCTAACCCTAGCCCATACACTACGCCGTACCCGAACCCCTCCCCGAACCCGTACCCTAAGCCGTACCCTAACCCTAACCCTAACCCTAACCCTAACCCTAAGCTACCCTTGACTGCTTCTGCCTCCAATAGATTTCCTAAGCACTAGTGTTTTAAGGAACAGGTTAAAAAGAGAATCCTAATGTGATTTCTTGAGAATGGGTGTGTTCCTTATCTTCTCCTAGTGTCTAAACTCTTCTCCATGGCTGGACCCCCAAATAATATTCCTTTACGTGCTAAGGGGTATCTAGAGAGTGGGATAGGTTTAGTAACTACCATAACCCTAACGCCTATCCTAAACCTAACCCCTACCCTAACCCTAACGCGTACCCTAATCCTAACCCGTACCCTAAACCGAGCCCTAACCCTAACACTAACCCTAACCCTAACCCTAGCCCATACCCTACGCCGTACCCGAACCCCTCCCCGAACCCGTACCCTAAGCCGTACCCTAACCCTAACCCTAACCCTAACCCTAACCCTAAGCTACCCTTGACTGCTTCTGCCTCCAATAGATTTCCTAAGCACTAATGTTTTAAGGAACAGGTTAAAAAGAGAATCCTAATGTGATTTCTTGAGAATGGGTGTGTTCCTTTTCTTCTCCTAGTGTCTAAACTCTTCTCCATGGCTGGACCCCCAAATAATATTCCTTTACGTGCTAAGGGGTATCTAGAGAGTGGGATAGGTTTAATAACTACCCTAGCCCTAATGCGTACCCTAACCCTAACCCCTACCCTAACCCTAACGCGTACCCTAATCCTAACCCGTACCATAAACCGAGCCCTAAACCTAACACTAACCCTAACCCTAACCCTAGCCCATACCCTACGCCGTACCCGAACCCCTCCCCGAACCCGTACCCTAAGCCGTACCCTAACCCTAACCCTAACCCTAACCCTAACCCTAACCATAACCCTAACCCTAACCCTAAGCTACCCTTGACTGCTTCTGCCTCCAATAGATTTCCTAAGCACTAGTGTTTTAAGGAACAGGTTAAAAAGAGAATCCTAATGTGATTTCTTGAGAATGGGTGTGTTCCTTATCTTCTCCTAGTGTCTAAACTCTTCTCCATGGCTGGACCCACAAATAATATTCCTTTACGTGCTAAGGGGTATCTAGAGAGTGGGATAGGTTTAATAACTACCCTAACCCTAACGCGTACCCTAACCCTAACCCCTACCCTAACCCTAACGCGTACCCTAATCCTAACCCGTACCCTAAACCGAGCCCTAACCCTAACACTAACCCTAACCCTAACCCTAGCCCATACCCTACGCCGTACCCGAACCCCTCCCCGAACCCGTACCCTAAGCCGTACCCTAACCCTAACCCTAACCCTAACACTAACCCTAAGCTACCCTTGACTGCTTCTGCCTCCAATAGATTTCCTAAGCACTAGTGTTTTAAGGAACAGGTTCAAAAGAGAATCCTAATGTGATTTCTTGAGAATGGGTGTGTTCCTTATCTTATCCTAGTGTCTAAACTCTTCTCCATGGCTGGACCCCCAAATAATATTCCTTTACGTGCTAAGGGGTATCTAGAGAGTGGGATAGGTTTAATAACTACCCTAACCCTAACGCGTACCCTAACCCTAACCCCTACCCTAACCCTAACGCGTACCCTAATCCTAACCCGTACCCTAAACCGAGCCCTAACCCTAACACTAACCCTAACCCTAGCCCATACCCTACGCCGTACCCGAACCCCTCCCCGAACCCGTACCCTAATCCGTACCCTAACCCTAACCCTAACCCTAACCCTAACCCTAAGCTACCCTTGACTGCTTCTGCCTCCAATAGATTTCCTAAGCACTAGTGTTTTAAGGAACAGGTTAAAAAGAGAATCCTAATGTGATTTCTTGAGAATGGGTGTGTTCCTTATCTTATCATAGTGTCTAAACTCTTCTCCATGGCTGGACCCCCAAATAATATTCCTTTACGTGCTAAGGGGTATCTAGAGAGTGGGATAGTTTTAGTAACTACCATAACCCTAACGCGTATCCTAATCCTAACCCCTACCCTAACCCTAACGCGTACCCTAATCCTAACCCGTACCCTAAACCGAGCCCTAACCCTAACACTAACCCTAACCCTAACCCTAGCCCATACCCTACGCCGTACCCGAACCCCTCCCCGAACCCGTAACCTAAGCCGTACCCTAACCCTAACCCTAACCCTAACCCTAACCCTAAGCTACCCTTGACTGCTTCTGCCTCCAATAGATTTCCTAAGCACTAATGTTTTAAGGAACAGGTTAAAAGGAGAATCCTAATGTGATTTCTTGAGAATGGGTGTGTTCCTTATCTTCTCCTAGTGTCTAAACTCTTCTCCATGGCTGGACCCCCAAATAATATTCCTTTAAGTGCTAAGGGGTATCTAGAGAGTGGGATAGGTTTAATAACTACCCTAGCCCTAACGCGTACCCTAACCCTAACCCCTACCCTAACCCTAACGCGTACCCTAATCCTAACCCGTACCCTAAACCGAGCCCTAACCCTAACACTAACCCTAACCCTAACCCTAGCCCATACCCTACGCCGTACCCGAACCCCTCCCGAACCCGTACCCTAAGCCGTACCCTAACCCTAACCCTAACCCTAACCCTAACCCTAACCCTAACCCTAACCCTAACCCTAAGCTACCCTTGACTGCTTCTGCCTCCAATAGATTTCCTAAGCACTAGTGTTTTAAGGAACAGGTTAAAAAGAGAATCCTAATGTGATTTCTTGAGAATGGGTGTGTTCCTTATCTTCTCCTAGTGTCTAAACTCTTCTCCATGGCTGGACCCCCAAATAATATTCCTTTACGTGCTAAGGGGTATCTAGAGAGTGGGATAGGTTTAATAACTACCCTAACCCTAACGCGTACCCTAACCCTAACCCCTACCCTAACCCTAACGCGTACCCTAATCCTAACCCGTACCCTAAACCGAGCCCTAACCCTAACACTAACCCTAACCCTAACCCTAGCCCATACCCTACGCCGTACCCGAACCCCTCCCCGAACCCGTACCCTAAGCCGTCCCCTAACCCTAACCCTAACCCTAACCCTAACCCTAACCCTAAGCTACCCTTGACTGCTTCTGCCTCCAATAGATTTCCTAAGCACTAGTGTTTTAAGGAACAGGTTAAAAAGAGAATCCTAATGTGATTTCTTGAGAATGGGTGTGTTCCTTATCTTATCCTAGTGTCTAAACTCTTCTCCATGGCTGGACCCCCAAATAATATTCCTTTACGTGCTAAGCGGTATCTAGAGAGTGGGATAGGTTTAGTAACTACCCTAACCCTAACGCGTATCCTAACCCTAACCCCTACCCTAACCCTAACGCATACCCTAATCCTAACCCGTACCCTAAACCGAGCCCTAACCCTAACACTAACCCTAACCCTAACCCTAGCCCATACACTACGCCGTACCCGAACCCCTCCCCGAACCCGTACCCTAAGCCGTACCCTAACCCTAACCCTAACCCTAACCCTAACCCTAAGCTACCCTTGACTGCTTCTGCCTCCAATAGATTTCCTAAGCACTAGTGTTTTAAGGAACAGGTTAAAAAGAGAATCCTAATGTGATTTCTTGAGAATGGGTGTGTTCCTTATCTTCTCCTAGTGTCTAAACTCTTCTCCATGGCTGGACCCCCAAATAATATTCCTTTACGTGCTAAGGGGTATCTAGAGAGTGGGATAGGTTTAGTAACTACCATAACCCTAACGCGTATCCTAACCCTAACCCCTACCCTAACCCTAACGCGTACCCTAATCCTAACCCGTACCCTAAACCGAGCCCTAACCCTAACACCAACCCTAACCCTAACCCTAGCCCATACCCTACGCCGTACCCGAACCCCTCCCCGAACCCGTACCCTAAGCCGTACCCTAACCCTAACCCTAACCCTAACCCTAACCCTAAGCTACCCTTGACTGCTTCTGCCTCCAATAGATTTCCTAAGCACTAATGTTTTAAGGAACAGGTTAAAAAGAGAATCCTAATGTGATTTCTTGAGAATGGGTGTGTTCCTTTTCTTCTCCTAGTGTCTAAACTCTTCTCCATGGCTGGACCCCCAAATAATATTCCTTTACGTGCTAAGGGGTATCTAGAGAGTGGGATAGGTTTAATAACTACCCTAGCCCTAATGCGTACCCTAACCCTAACCCCTACCCTAACCCTAACGCGTACCCTAATCCTAACCCGTACCCTAAACCGAGCCCTAACCCTAACACTAACCCTAACCCTAACCCTAGCCCATACCCTACGACATACCCGAACCCCTCCCCGAACCCGTACCCTAAGCCGTACCCTAACCCTAACCCTAACCCTAACCCTAAGCTACCCTTGACTGCTTCTGCCTCCAATAGATTTCCTAAGCACTAATGTTTTAAGGAACAGGTTAAAAAGAGAATCCTAATGTGATTTCTTGAGAATGGGTGTGTTCCTTTTCTTCTCCTAGTATCTAAACTCTTCTCCATGGCTGGACCCCCAAATAATATTCCTTTACGTGCTAAGGGGTATCTAGAGAGTGGGATAGGATAATAACTACCCTAGCCCTAACGCGTACCCTAACCCTAACCCCTACCCTAACCCTAACGCGTACCCTAATCCTAACCCTTACCCTAAACCGAGCCCTAACCCTAACACTAACCCTAACCCTAACCCTAGCCCATACCCTACGCCATACCCGAACCCCTCCCCGAACCCATACCCTAAGCCGTACCCTAACCCTAACCCTAACCCTAACCCTAACCCTAACCCTAACCCTAAGCTACCCTTGACTGCTTCTGCCTCCAATAGATTTCCTAAGCACTAGTGTTTTAAGGAACAGGTTAAAAAGAGAATCCTAATGTGATTTCTTGAGAATGGGTGTGTTCCTTATCTTCTCCTAGTGTCTAAACTCTTCTCCATGGCTGGACCCCCAAATAATATTCCTTTACGTGCTAAGGGGTATCTAGAGAGTGGGATAGGTTTAATAACTACCCTAACCCTAACGCGTACCCTAACCCTAACCCCTACCCTAACCCTAATGCGTACCCTAATCCTAATCCGTACCCTAAACCGAGACCTAACCCTAACACTAACCCTAACCCTAACCCTAGCCCATACCCTATGCCGTACCCGAACCCCTCCCCGAACCCGTACCCTAATCCGTACCCTAACCCTAACCCTAACCCTAACCCTAACCCTAAGCTACCCTTGACTGCTTCTGCCTCCAATAGATTTCCTAAGCACTAGTGTTTTAAGGAACAGGTTAAAAAGAGAATCCTAATGTGATTTCTTGAGAATGGGTGTGTTCCTTATCTTATCATAGTGTCTAAACTCTTCTCCATGGCTGGACCCCCAAATAATATTCCTTTACGTGCTAAGGGGTATCTAGAGAGTGGGATAGTTTTAGTAACTACCATAACCCTAACGCGTATCCTAATCCTAACCCCTACCCTAACCCTAACGCGTACCCTAATCCTAACCCGTACCCTAAACCGAGCCCTAACCCTAACACTAACCCTAACCCTAACCCTAGCCCATACCCTACGCCGTACCCGAACCCCTCCCCGAACCCGTAACCTAAGCCGTACCCTAACCCTAACCCTAACCCTAACCCTAACCCTAAGCTACCCTTGACTGCTTCTGCCTCCAATAGATTTCCTAAGCACTAATGTTTTAAGGAACAGGTTAAAAGGAGAATCCTAATGTGATTTCTTGAGAATGGGTGTGTTCCTTATCTTCTCCTAGTGTCTAAACTCTTCTCCATGGCTGGACCCCCAAATAATATTCCTTTAAGTGCTAAGGGGTATCTAGAGAGTGGGATAGGTTTAATAACTACCCTAGCCCTAACGCGTACCCTAACCCTAACCCCTACCCTAACCCTAACGCGTACCCTAATCCTAACCCGTACCCTAAACCGAGCCCTAACCCTAACACTAACCCTAACCCTAACCCTAGCCCATACCCTACGCCGTACCCGAACCCCTCCCGAACCCGTACCCTAAGCCGTACCCTAACCCTAACCCTAACCCTAACCCTAACCCTAACCCTAACCCTAACCCTAAGCTACCCTTGACTGCTTCTGCCTCCAATAGATTTCCTAAGCACTAGTGTTTTAAGGAACAGGTTAAAAAGAGAATCCTAATGTGATTTCTTGAGAATGGGTGTGTTCCTTATCTTCTCCTAGTGTCTAAACTCTTCTCCATGGCTGGACCCCCCAAATAATATTCCTTTACGTGCTAAGGGGTATCTAGAGAGTGGGATAGGTTTAATAACTACCCTAACCCTAACGCGTACCCCTAACCCTAACCCCTACCCTAACCCTAACGCGTACCCTAATCCTAACCCGTACCCTAAACCGAGCCCTAACCCTAACACTAACCCTAACCCTAACCCTAGCCCATACCCTACGCCGTACCCGAACCCCTCCCCGAACCCGTACCCTAAGCCGTCCCCTAACCCTAACCCTAACCCTAACCCTAACCCTAACCCTAAGCTACCCTTGACTGCTTCTGCCTCCAATAGATTTCCTAAGCACTAGTGTTTTAAGGAACAGGTTAAAAAGAGAATCCTAATGTGATTTCTTGAGAATGGGTGTGTTCCTTATCTTATCCTAGTGTCTAAACTCTTCTCCATGGCTGGACCCCCAAATAATATTCCTTTACGTGCTAAGCGGTATCTAGAGAGTGGGATAGGTTTAGTAACTACCCTAACCCTAACGCGTATCCTAACCCTAACCCCTACCCTAACCCTAACGCATACCCTAATCCTAACCCGTACCCTAAACCGAGCCCTAACCCTAACACTAACCCTAACCCTAACCCTAGCCCATACACTACGCCGTACCCGAACCCCTCCCCGAACCCGTACCCTAAGCCGTACCCTAACCCTAACCCTAACCCTAACCCTAACCCTAAGCTACCCTTGACTGCTTCTGCCTCCAATAGATTTCCTAAGCACTAGTGTTTTAAGGAACAGGTTAAAAAGAGAATCCTAATGTGATTTCTTGAGAATGGGTGTGTTCCTTATCTTCTCCTAGTGTCTAAACTCTTCTCCATGGCTGGACCCCCAAATAATATTCCTTTACGTGCTAAGGGGTATCTAGAGAGTGGGATAGGTTTAGTAACTACCATAACCCTAACGCGTATCCTAACCCTAACCCCTACCCTAACCCTAACGCGTACCCTAATCCTAACCCGTACCCTAAACCGAGCCCTAACCCTAACACCAACCCTAACCCTAACCCTAGCCCATACCCTACGCCGTACCCGAACCCCTCCCCGAACCCGTACCCTAAGCCGTACCCTAACCCTAACCCTAACCCTAACCCTAACCCTAAGCTACCCTTGACTGCTTCTGCCTCCAATAGATTTCCTAAGCACTAATGTTTTAAGGAACAGGTTAAAAAGAGAATCCTAATGTGATTTCTTGAGAATGGGTGTGTTCCTTTTCTTCTCCTAGTGTCTAAACTCTTCTCCATGGCTGGACCCCCAAATAATATTCCTTTACGTGCTAAGGGGTATCTAGAGAGTGGGATAGGTTTAATAACTACCCTAGCCCTAATGCGTACCCTAACCCTAACCCCTACCCTAACCCTAACGCGTACCCTAATCCTAACCCGTACCCTAAACCGAGCCGTAACCCTAACACTAACCCTAACCCTAACCCTAGCCCATACCCTACGACATACCCGAACCCCTCCCCGAACCCGTACCCTAAGCCGTACCCTAACCCTAACCCTAACCCTAACCCTAAGCTACCCTTGACTGCTTCTGCCTCCAATAGATTTCCTAAGCACTAATGTTTTAAGGAACAGGTTAAAAAGAGAATCCTAATGTGATTTCTTGAGAATGGGTGTGTTCCTTTTCTTCTCCTAGTATCTAAACTCTTCTCCATGGCTGGACCCCCCAAATAATATTCCTTTACGTGCTAAGGGGTATCTAGAGAGTGGGATAGGTTTAATAACTACCCTAGCCCTAACGCGTACCCTAACCCTAACCCCTACCCTAACCCTAACGCGTACCCTAATCCTAACCCTTACCCTAAACCGAGCCCTAAACCTAACACTAACCCTAACCCTAACCCTAGCCCATACCCTACGCCATACCCGAACCCCTCCCCGAACCCATACCCTAAGCCGTACCCTAACCCTAACCCTAACCCTAACCCTAACCCTAACCCTAACCCTAAGCTACCCTTGACTGCTTCTGCCTCCAATAGATTTCCTAAGCACTAGTGTTTTAAGGAACAGGTTAAAAAGAGAATCCTAATGTGATTTCTTGAGAATGGGTGTGTTCCTTATCTTCTCCTAGTGTCTAAACTCTTCTCCATGGCTGGACCCCCAAATAATATTCCTTTACGTGCTAAGGGGTATCTAGAGAGTGGGATAGGTTTAATAACTACCCTAACCCTAACGCGTACCCTAACCCTAACCCCTACCCTAACCCTAATGCGTACCCTAATCCTAATCCGTACCCTAAACCGAGACCTAACCCTAACACTAACCCTAACCCTAACCCTAG
>NW_026645575.1:0-77237 GCF_949987535.1 Balaenoptera acutorostrata
GGGTGAGGTTAGTTATTAAACCTATCCCACTCTCTAGATACCCCTTAGCACGTAAAGGAATATTATTTGGGGGTCCAGCCATGGAGAAGAGTTTAGACACTAGGAGAAGATAAGGAACACACCCATTATCAAGAAATCACATTAGGATTCTCTTTTTAACCTGTTCCTTAAAACACTAGTGCTTAGGAAATCTATTGGAGGCAGAAGCAGTCAAGGGTAGCTTAGGGTTAGGGTTAGGGTTAGGGTACAGCTTAGGGTACGGGTTCGGGTAGGGCGTAGGGTATGGGTTAGGGTTAGGGTTAGGGTTAGTGTTAGGGTTAGGGCTCGGTTTAGGGTACGGGTTAGGATTAGGGTACGCGTTAGTGTTAGGTTAGGGGTTAGGGTTAGGGTACGCGATAGGGTGAGGGTAGTTATTAAACCTATCCCACTCTCTAGATACCCCTTAGCACGTAAAGGAATATTATTTTGGGGTCCAGCCATGGAGAAGAGTTTAGACACTAGGAGAAGATAAGGAACACACCCATTATCAAGAAATCACATTAGGATTCCCTTTTTAACCTGTTCCTTAAAACACTAGTGCTTAGGAATTCTATTGGAGGCAGAAGCAGTCAAGGGTAGCTTAGGGTTAGGGTTAGGGTTAGGGTGAGGGTTAGGGTACGGCTTAGGGTACGGGTTCGGGGAGGGGTTCGGGTAGGGCGTAGGGTATGGGTTAGGGTTAGGGTTAGGGCTAGTGTTAGGGTTAGGGCTCGGTTTAGGGTACGGGTTAGGATTAGGGTACGCGTTAGGGTTAGGGTAGGGGTTAGGGTTAGTGTACGCTTTAGGGTGAGGGTTGTTATTAAACCTATCCCACTCTCTAGATACCCCTTAGCACGTAAAGGAATATTATTTGGGGGTCCAGCCATGGAGAAGAGTTTAGACACTAGGAGAAGATAAGGAACACACCCATTATCAAGAAATCACATTAGGATTCTCTTTTTAACCTGTTCCTTAAAACACTAGTGCTTAGGAAATCTATTGGAGGCAGAAGCAGTCAAGGGTAGCTTAGGGTTAGGGTTAGGGTTAGGGTGAGGGTTAGGGTACGGCTTAGGGTACGGGTTCGGGGAGGGGTTCGGGTAGGGCGTAGGGTATGGGTTAGGGTTAGGGTTAGGGTTAGGGCTCGGTTTAGGGTTCGGGTTAGGATTAGGATACGCGTTAGGGTTAGGGTAGGTGTTAGGGTTAGGGTACGCGATAGGGTGAGGTTAGTTATTAAACCTATCCCACTCTCTAGATGCCCCTTAGCACGTAAAGGAATATTAATTGGGGGTCCAGCCATGGAGAAGAGTTTAGACACGAGGAGAAGATAAGGAACACACCCATTATCAAGAAATCACATTAGGATTCTCTTTTTAACCTGTTCCTTAAAACACTAGTGCTTAGGAAATCTATTGGAGGCAGAAGCCGTCAAGGGTAGCTTAGGGTTAGGGTTAGGATTAGGGTGAGGGGTAGGGTACGGCTTAGCGTACAGGTTCAGGGAGGGGTTCGGGTAGGGCGTAGGGTATGGGTTAGGGTTAGGGTTAGGGTTAGGGTTAGGGTTAGGGCTCGGTTTAGGGTACGGGTTAGGATTAGGGTACGCGTTAGTGTTAGGGTAGGGGTTAGGGTTAGGGTACGCGATAGGGTGAGGTTAGTTATTAAACCTATCCCACTCTCTAGATACCCCTTAGCACGTAAAGGAATATTATTAGGGGGTCCAGCCATGGAGAAGAGTTTAGACACTAGGAGAAGATAAGGAACACACCCATTATCAAGAAATCACATTAGGATTCCCTTTTTAACCTGTTCCTTAAAACACTAGTGCTTAGGAATTCTATTGGAGGCAGAAGCAGTCAAGGGTAGCTTAGGGTTAGGGTTAGGGTTAGGGTGAGGGTTAGGGTACGGCTTAGGGTACGGGTTCGGGGAGGGGTTCGGGTAGGGCGTAGGGTATGGGTTAGGGTTAGGGTTAGGGCTAGTGTTAGGGTTAGGGCTCGGTTTAGGGTACGGGTTAGGATTAGGGTACGCGTTAGGGTTAGGGTAGGGGTTAGGGTTAGTGTACGCTTTAGGGTGAGGGTTGTTATTAAACCTATCCCACTCTCTAGATACCCCTTAGCACGTAAAGGAATATTATTTGGGGGTCCAGCCATGGAGAAGAGTTTAGACACTAGGAGAAGATAAGGAACACACCCATTATCAAGAAATCACATTAGGATTCTCTTTTTAACCTGTTCCTTAAAACACTAGTGCTTAGGAAATCTATTGGAGGCAGAAGCAGTCAAGGGTAGCTTAGGGTTAGGGTTAGGGTTAGGGTGAGGGTTAGGGTACGGCTTAGGGTACGGGTTCGGGGAGGGGTTCGGGTAGGGCGTAGGGTATGGGTTAGGGTTAGGGTTAGGGTTAGGGCTCGGTTTAGGGTTCGGGTTAGGATTAGGATACGCGTTAGGGTTAGGGTAGGTGTTAGGGTTAGGGTACGCGATAGGGTGAGGTTAGTTATTAAACCTATCCCACTCTCTAGATACCCCTTAGCACGTAAAGGAATATTAATTGGGGGTCCAGCCATGGAGAAGAGTTTAGACACGAGGAGAAGATAAGGAACACACCCATTATCAAGAAATCACATTAGGATTCTCTTTTTAACCTGTTCCTTAAAACACTAGTGCTTAGGAAATCTATTGGAGGCAGAAGCCGTCAAGGGTAGCTTAGGGTTAGGGTTAGGATTAGGGTGAGGGGTAGGGTACGGCTTAGGGTACAGGTTCAGGGAGGGGTTCGGGTAGGGCGTAGGGTATGGGTTAGGGTTAGGGTTAGGGTTAGGGTTAGGGTTAGGGCTCGGTTTAGGGTACGGGTTAGGATTAGGGTACGCGTTAGTGTTAGGGTAGGGGTTAGGCTTAGGGTACGCGATAGGGTGAGGTTAGTTATTAAACCTCTCCCACTCTCTAGATACCCCTTAGCACGTAAAGGAATATTATTAGGGGGTCCAGCCATGGAGAAGAGTTTAGACACTAGGAGAAGATAAGGAACACACCCATTATCAAAAAATCACATTAGGATTCTCTTTTTAACCTGTTCCTTAAAACACTAGTGCTTAGGATGTCTATTGGAGGCAGAAGCAGTCAAGGGTAGCTTAGGGTTAGGGTTAGGGTTAGGGTGAGGGTTAGGGCAAGGCTTAGGGTACGGGTTCGGGGAGGGGTTCGGGTAGGGCGTAGGGTATGGGTTAGGGTTAGGGTTAGTGTTAGGGTTAGGGCTCGGTTTAGGGAACGGGTTAGGATTAGGGTACGCGTTAGGGTTAGGGTAGCGGTTAGGGTTAGTGTACGCGTTAGGGTGAGGGTAGTTATTAAACCTATCCCACTCTCTAGATACCCCTTAGCACGTAAAGTAATATTATTTGGGGGTCCAGCCATGGAGAAGAGTTTAGACACGAGGAGAACATAAGGAACACACCCATTATCAAGAAATCACATTAGGATTCTCTTTTTAACCTGTTTCTTAAATCACTAGTGCTTAGGAAATCTATTGGACGCAGAAGCAGTCAAGGGTAGCTTAGGGTTAGGGTTAGTGTTAGGGTGAGGGTTAGGGTACGGGTTGGGGGAGGGGTTCGGGTAGGGCGTAGGGTATGGGTTAGCGTTAGGGTTATGGTTAGTGTTAGGGTTAGGGCTCGGTTTAGGGTACGGGTTAGGATTAGGGTACGCGTTAGTGTTAGGGTAGGGGTTAGGGTTAGGTTACTCGATAGGGTGAGGTTAGTTATTAAACCTATCCCACTCTCTAGATACCCCTTAGCACGTAAAGGAATATTATTTGGGGGTCCAGCCATGGAGAAGAGTTTAGACACTAGGAGAAGATAAGGAACACACCCATTATCAAGAAATCACATTAGGATTCTCTTTTTAACCTGTTCCTTAAAACACTAGTGCTTATGAAATCTATTGGAGGCAGAAGCCGTCAAGGGTAGCTTAGGGTTAGGGTTAGGGTTAGGGTACAGCTTAGGGTACGGGTACGGGTAGGGCGTAGGGTATGGGTTAGGGTTAGGGTTAGGGTTAGGGTTAGTGTTAGGGTTAGGGCTCGGTTTAGGGTACGGGTTAGGATTAGTGTACGCGTTAGGGTTAGGGTAGGTGTTAGGGTTAGGGTACGCGTTAGGGTGAGGGTAGTTATTAAACCTATCCCACTCTCTAGATACCCCTTAGCACGTAAAGGAATATTATTTGGGGGTCCAGCCATGGAGAAGAGTTTAGACACGAGGAGAAGATAATGAACACACCCATTATCAAGAAATCACCTTAGGATTCTCTTTTTAACCTGTTCCTTAAAACACTAGTGCTTAGGAAATCTATTGGAGGCAGAAGCCGTCAAGGGTAGCTTACGGTTAGGGTTAGGATTAGGGTGAGGGTTAGGGTACGGCTTAGGGTACAGGTTCAGTGATGGGTTCGGGTAGGGCGTAGGGTATGGGTTAGGGTTAGGGTTAGGGTTAGTGTTAGGGTTAGGGCTCGGTTTAGGGTACGGTTTAGGATTAGGGTACGCGTTAGGGTTAGGGTAGGGGTTAGGGTTAGTGTACGCGTTAGGGTGAGTGTAGTTATTAAACCTATCCCACTCTCTAGATACCCCTTAGAACGTAAAGGAATATTATTTGGGGGTCCAGCCATGGAGAAGAGTTTAGACACTAGGAGAACATAAGGAACACACCCATTATCAAGAAATCACATTAGGATTCTCTTTTTAACCTGTTCCTTAAAACACTAGTGCTTAGGAAATCTATTGGAGGCAGAAGCAGTCAAGGGTAGCTTAGGGTTAGGGATAGGGTTAGGGTGAGGGTTAGGGTACGGCTTAGGGTATGGGTTCGGGGAGGGTTTCGTGTAGGGCGTAGGGTATGTGTTAGGGTTAGGGTTAGGGCTAGTGTTAGGGTTAGGGCTCGGTTTAGGGTACGGGTTAGGATTAGGGTACGCGTTAGGGTTAGGGTAGGGGTTAGGGTTAGTGTACGCATTAGGGTGAGGGTAGTTATTAAACCTATCCCACTCTCTAGATACCCCTTAGCACGTAAAGTAATATTATTTGGGGGTCCAGCCATGGAGAAGAGTTTAGACACTAGAAGACGATAAGGAACACACCCATTATCACGAAATCACATTTGGATTCTCTTTTTAACCTGTTCCTTAAAACACTAGTGCTTAGGAAATCTATTGGAGGCAGAAGCAGTCAAGGGTAGCTTAGGGTTAGGGTTAGGGTTAGGGTGAGGGTTATGGTATGGCTTAGGGTACGGGTTCGGGGAGGGGTTCGGGTAGGGCGTAGGGTATGGGTTAGGGTTAGGGTTAGGGTTAGTGTTAGGGTTAGGGCTCGGTTTAGGGTACGGTTTAGGATTAGGGTACACGTTAGGGTTATGGTAGGGGTTAGGGTTAGGGTACGTGTTAGGGTGAGGGTAGTTATTAAACCTATCACACTCTCTAGATACACTTTAGCACGTAAAGGAATATTATTTGGGGGTCCAGCCATGGAGAAGATTTTAGACACGAGGAGAAGATAAGGAACACACCCATTATCAAGAAATCACATTAGGATTCTCTTTTTAACCTGTTCCTTAATACACTAGTGCTTAGGAAATCTATTGGAGGCAGAAGCCGTCAAGGGTAGCTTAGTGTTAGGGTTAGGGTTAGGGTGAGGGGTAGGGTACGGCTTAGGGTATGGGTTCAGGGAGGGGTTCGGGTAGGGCGTAGGGTATGGGTTAGGGTTAGGGTTAGGGTTAGTGTTAGGGTTAGGGCTCGGTTTAGGGTACGGTTTAAGATTAGGGTACACGTTAGGGTTAGGGAAAGGTTTAGGGTTAGAGTACGCATTAGGGTGAGGTTAGTTATTAAACCTATCCCACTCTCTAGATACCCCTTAGCACGTAAAGGAATATTATTTGGGGGTGCAGCCATGGAGAAGAGTTTAGAGACTAGGAGAAGATAAGGAACACACCCATTATCAAGAAATCACATTAGGATTCTCTTTTTAACCTGTTCCTTAAAACACTAGTGCTTAGGAAATCTATTGGAGGCAGAAGCAGTCAAGGGTAGCTTAGGGTTAGGGTTAGGGTTAGGGTGAGGGTTAGGGTCCGGCTTAGGGTACGGTTTCGGGGAGGGGTTCGGGTAGGGCGTAGGGTATGGGTTAGGATTAGGGTTAGTGTTAGTGTTAGGGTTAAGGCTCGATTTAGGGTACGGGTTAGGATTAGGGTACGCGTTAGGGTTAGGGTAGGGGTTAGGGTTAGGGTACGCGATAGGGTGAGGTTAGTTATTAAACCTATCCCACTCTCTAGATAACCCTTAGCACGTAAAGGAATATTATTTGGGGGTCCAGCCATGGAGAAGAGTTTAGACACGAGGAGAAGATAAGGAACACACCCATTATCAAGAAATCACCTTAGGATTCTCTTTTTAACCTGTTCCTTAAAACACTAGTGCTTAGGAAATCTATTGGAGGCAGAAGCCGTCAAGGGTAGCTTAGGGTTAGGGTTAGGATTAGGGTGAGGGGTAGGGTACGGCTTAGGGTACAGGTTCAGGGAGGGGTTCGGGTAGGGCGTAGGGTATGGGTTAGGGTTAGGGTTAGGGTTAGTGTTAGGGTTAGGGCTCGGTTTAGGTTACGGGTTAGGATTAGGGTACGCATTAGGGTTAGGGTAGGGGTTAGGGTTAGTGTACGCGTTAGGGTGAGTGTAGTTATTAAACCTATCCCACTCTCTAGATACCCCTTAGCACGTAAAGGAATATTATTTGGGGGTCCAGCCATGGAGAAGAGTTTAGACACGAGGAGAAGATAAGGAACACACCCATTATCAAGAAATCACATTAGGATTCTCTTTTTAACCTGTTCCTTAAAACACTAGTGCTTAGGAAATCTATTGGAGGCAGAAGCAGTCAAGGGTAGCTTAGGGTTAGGGTTAGGGTTAGGGTGAGGGTTAGGGTACGGCTTAGGGTACGGGTTCGGGGAGGGGTTCGGGTAGGGTGTAGGGTATGGGTTAGGGTTAGGGTTAGGGTTAGTGTTAGGGTTAGGGCTCGGTTTAGGGTTCGGGTTAGGATTAGGGTACGCGTTAGTGTTAGGGTAGGGGTTAGGGTTAGGGTACGCGATAGGGTGAGGTTAGTTATTAAACCTATCCCTCTCTCTAGATACCCCTTAGCACGTAAAGGAATATTATTTGGGGGTCCAGCCATGGAAAAGAGTTTAGACACTAGGAGAAGATAAGGAACACACCCATTATCAAGAAATCACATTAGGATTCTCTTTTTAACCTGTTCCTTAAAACACTAGTGCTTAGGAAGTCTATTGGAGGCAGAAGCAGTCAAGGGTAGCTTAGGGTTAGGGTTAGGGTTAGGGTGAGGTTTAGGGTACGGCTTAGGGTACGGGTTCAGGGAGGGGTTCGGGTAGGGCGTAGGGTATGGGTTAGGGTTAGTGTTAGGGTTAGGGCTCGGTTTAGGGTACGGGTTAGGATTAGGGTACGCGTTAGGGTTAGGGTAGGGGTTAGGGTTAGGGTACGCGATAGGGTGAGGTTAGTTATTAAACCTATCCCACTCTCTAGATACCCCTTAGCACGTAAAGGAATATTATTAGGGGGTCCAGCCATGGAGAAGAGTTTAGACACTAGGAGAAGATAAGGAACACACCCATTATCAAGAAATCACATTAGGATTCTCTTTTTAACCTGTTCCTTAAAACACTAGTGCTTAGGAAATCTATTGGAGGCAGAAGCCGACAAGGGTAGCTTAGGGTTAGGGTTAGGATTAGGGTGAGGGTTAGGATACGGCTTAGGGTACAGGTTCAGGGAGGGGTTCGGGTAGGGCGTAGGGTAGAGGTTAGGGTTAGGGTTAGGGCTAGTGTTAGGGTTAGGGCTCGGTTTAGGGTACGGGTTAGGATTAGGTTACGCGTTAGGGTTAGGGTAGGGGTTAGGGTTAGTGTACGCATTAGGGTGAGGGTAGTTATTAAACCTATCCCACTCTCTAGATACCCCTTAGCACGTAAAGGAATATTATTTGGGGGTCCAGCCATGGAGAAGAGTTTAGACACTAGGAGACGATAAGGAACACACCCATTATCACGAAATCACATTTGGATTCTCTTTTTAACCTGTTCTTTAAAACACTAGTGCTTAGGAAATCTATTGGAGGCAGAAGCAGTCAAGGGTAGCTTAGGGTTAGGGTTAGGGTTAGGGTGAGGGTTAGGGTATGGCTTAGGGTACGGGTTCGGGGAGGGGTTCGGGTAGGGCGTAGGGTATGGGTTAGGGTTAGGGTTAGGGTTAGTGTTAGGGTTAGGGCTCGGTTTAGGGTACGGGTTAGGATTAGGGTACGCATTAGGGTTATGGTAGGGGTTAGGGTTAGGGTACGTGTTAGGGTGAGGGTAGTTATTAAACCTATCCCACTCTCTACATGCCCCGTAGCACGTAAAGTAATATTATTTGGGGGTCCAGCCATGGAGAAGAGTTTAGACACGAGGAGAAGATAAGGAACACACCCATTATCAAGAAATCACATTACGATTCTCTTTTTAACCTGTTCCTTAAAACACTAGTGCTTAGGAAGTCTATTGGAGGCAGAAGCAATCAAGGGTAGCTTAGGGTTAGGGTTAGGGTTAGGGTGAGGGTTAGGGTACGGCTTAGGGTACGGGTTCGGGGAGGGGTTCGGGTAGGGCGTAGGGGATGGGTTAGAGTTAGTGTTAGGGTTAGTGTTAGGGTTAGGGCTCGGTTTAGGGTATGGGTTAAGATTAGGGTACGCGTTAGGGTTAGGGTAAGGGTTAGGGTTAGGGTACGCATTAGGGTGAGGTTAGTTATTAAACCTATCCCACTCTCTAGATACCCCTTAGCACGTAAAGGAATATTATTTGGGGGTCCAGCCATGGAGAAGAGTTTAGACACTAGGAGAAGATAAGGAACACACCCATTATCAAGAAATCACATTAGGATTCTCTTTTTAACCTGTTCCTTAAAACACTAGTGCTTAGGAAATCTATTGGAGGCAGAAGCAGTCAAGGGTAGCTTAGGGTTAGGGTTAGGGTTAGGGTACAGCTTAGGGTACGGGTTCGGGTAGGGCGTAGGGTATGGGTTAGGGTTAGGGTTAGGGTTAGTGTTAGGGTTAGGGCTCGGTTTAGGGTACGGGTTAGGATTAGGGTACGCGTTAGTGTTAGGTTAGGGGTTAGGGTTAGGGTACGCGATAGGGTGAGGGTATTTATTAAACCTATCCCACTCTCTAGATACCCCTTAGCACGTAAAGGAATATTATTTTGGGGTCCAGCCATGGAGAAGAGTTTAGACACTAGGAGAAGATAAGGAACACACCCATTATCAAGAAATCACATTAGGATTCCCTTTTTAACCTGTTCCTTAAAACACTAGTGCTTAGGAATTCTATTGGAGGCAGAAGCAGTCAAGGGTAGCTTAGGGTTAGGGTTAGGGTTAGGGTGAGGGTTAGGGTACGGCTTAGGGTACGGGTTCGGGGAGGGGTTCGGGTAGGGCGTAGGGTATGGGTTAGGGTTAGGGTTAGGGCTAGTGTTAGGGTTAGGGCTCGGTTTAGGGTACGGGTTAGGATTAGGGTACGCGTTAGGGTTAGGGTAGGGGTTAGGGTTAGTGTACGCTTTAGGGTGAGGGTTGTTATTAAACCTATCCCACTCTCTAGATACCCCTTAGCACGTAAAGGAATATTATTTGGGGGTCCAGCCATGGAGAAGAGTTTAGACACTAGGAGAAGATAAGGAACACACCCATTATCAAGAAATCACATTAGGATTCTCTTTTTAACCTGTTCCTTAAAACACTAGTGCTTAGGAAATCTATTGGAGGCAGAAGCAGTCAAGGGTAGCTTAGGGTTAGGGTTAGGGTTAGGGTGAGGGTTAGGGTACGGCTTAGGGTACGGGTTCGGGGAGGGGTTCGGGTAGGGCGTAGGGTATGGGTTAGGGTTAGGGTTAGGGTTAGGGCTCGGTTTAGGGTTCGGGTTAGGATTAGGATACGCGTTAGGGTTAGGGTAGGTGTTAGGGTTAGGGTACGCGATAGGGTGAGGTTAGTTATTAAACCTATCCCACTCTCTAGATGCCCCTTAGCACGTAAAGGAATATTAATTGGGGGTCCAGCCATGGAGAAGAGTTTAGACACGAGGAGAAGATAAGGAACACACCCATTATCAAGAAATCACATTAGGATTCTCTTTTTAACCTGTTCCTTAAAACACTAGTGCTTAGGAAATCTATTGGAGGCAGAAGCCGTCAAGGGTAGCTTAGGGTTAGGGTTAGGATTAGGGTGAGGGGTAGGGTACGGCTTAGGGTACAGGTTCAGGGAGGGGTTCGGGTAGGGCGTAGGGTATGGGTTAGGGTTAGGGTTAGGGTTAGGGTTAGGGTTAGGGCTCGGTTTAGGGTACGGGTTAGGATTAGGGTACGCGTTAGTGTTAGGGTAGGGGTTAGGGTTAGGGTACGCGATAGGGTGAGGTTAGTTATTAAACCTATCCCTCTCTCTAGATACCCCTTAGCACGTAAAGGAATATTATTAGGGGGTCCAGCCATGGAGAAGAGTTTAGACACTAGGAGAAGATAAGGAACACACCCATTATCAAGAAATCACATTAGGATTCCCTTTTTAACCTGTTCCTTAAAACACTAGTGCTTAGGAATTCTATTGGAGGCAGAAGCAGTCAAGGGTAGCTTAGGGTTAGGGTTAGGGTTAGGGTGAGGGTTAGGGTACGGCTTAGGGTACGGGTTCGGGGAGGGGTTCGGGTAGGGCGTAGGGTATGGGTTAGGGTTAGGGTTAGGGCTAGTGTTAGGGTTAGGGCTCGGTTTAGGGTACGGGTTAGGATTAGGGTACGCGTTAGGGTTAGGGTAGGGGTTAGGGTTAGTGTACGCTTTAGGGTGAGGGTTGTTATTAAACCTATCCCACTCTCTAGATACCCCTTAGCACGTAAAGGAATATTATTTGGGGGTCCAGCCATGGAGAAGAGTTTAGACACTAGGAGAAGATAAGGAACACACCCATTATCAAGAAATCACATTAGGATTCTCTTTTTAACCTGTTCCTTAAAACACTAGTGCTTAGGAAATCTATTGGAGGCAGAAGCAGTCAAGGGTAGCTTAGGGTTAGGGTTAGGGTTAGGGTGAGGGTTAGGGTACGGCTTAGGGTACGGGTTCGGGGAGGGGTTCGGGTAGGGCGTAGGGTATGGGTTAGGGTTAGGGTTAGGGTTAGGGCTCGGTTTAGGGTTCGGGTTAGGATTAGGATACGCGTTAGGGTTAGGGTAGGTGTTAGGGTTAGGGTACGCGATAGGGTGAGGTTAGTTATTAAACCTATCCCACTCTCTAGATACCCCTTAGCACGTAAAGGAATATTAATTGGGGGTCCAGCCATGGAGAAGAGTTTAGACACGAGGAGAAGATAAGGAACACACCCATTATCAAGAAATCACATTAGGATTCTCTTTTTAACCTGTTCCTTAAAACACTAGTGCTTAGGAAATCTATTGGAGGCAGAAGCCGTCAAGGGTAGCTTAGGGTTAGGGTTAGGATTAGGGTGAGGGGTAGGGTACGGCTTAGGGTACAGGTTCAGGGAGGGGTTCGGGTAGGGCGTAGGGTATGGGTTAGGGTTAGGGTTAGGGTTAGGGTTAGGGTTAGGGCTCGGTTTAGGGTACGGGTTAGGATTAGGGTACGCGTTAGTGTTAGGGTAGGGGTTAGGCTTAGGGTACGCGATAGGGTGAGGTTAGTTATTAAACCTCTCCCACTCTCTAGATACCCCTTAGCACGTAAAGGAATATTATTAGGGGGTCCAGCCATGGAGAAGAGTTTAGACACTAGGAGAAGATAAGGAACACACCCATTATCAAAAAATCACATTAGGATTCTCTTTTTAACCTGTTCCTTAAAACACTAGTGCTTAGGATGTCTATTGGAGGCAGAAGCAGTCAAGGGTAGCTTAGGGTTAGGGTTAGGGTGAGGGTTAGGGCAAGGCTTAGGGTACGGGTTCGGGGAGGGGTTCGGGTAGGGCGTAGGGTATGGGTTAGGGTTAGGGTTAGTGTTAGGGTTAGGGCTCGGTTTAGGGTACGGGTTAGGATTAGGGTACGCGTTAGGGTTAGGGTAGCGGTTAGGGTTAGTGTACGCGTTAGGGTGAGGGTAGTTATTAAACCTATCCCACTCTCTAGATACCCCTTAGCACGTAAAGTAATATTATTTGGGGGTCCAGCCATGGAGAAGAGTTTAGACACGAGGAGAAGATAAGGAACACACCCATTATCAAGAAATCACATTAGGATTCTCTTTTTAACCTGTTTCTTAAATCACTAGTGCTTAGGAAATCTATTGGACGCAGAAGCAGTCAAGGGTAGCTTAGGGTTAGGGTTAGTGTTAGGGTGAGGGTTAGGGTACGGGTTGGGGGAGGGGTTCGGGTAGGGCGTAGGGTATGGGTTAGGGTTAGGGTTATGGTTAGTGTTAGGGTTAGGGCTCGGTTTAGGGTACGGGTTAGGATTAGGGTACGCGTTAGTGTTAGGGTAGGGGTTAGGGTTAGGTTACTCGATAGGGTGAGGTTAGTTATTAAACCTATCCCACTCTCTAGATACCCCTTAGCACGTAAAGGAATATTATTTGGGGGTCCAGCCATGGAGAAGAGTTTAGACACTAGGAGAAGATAAGGAACACACCCATTATCAAGAAATCACATTAGGATTCTCTTTTTAACCTGTTCCTTAAAACACTAGTGCTTATGAAATCTATTGGAGGCAGAAGCCGTCAAGGGTAGCTTAGGGTTAGGGTTAGGGTTAGGGTACAGCTTAGGGTACGGGTACGGGTAGGGCGTAGGGTATGGGTTAGGGTTAGGGTTAGGGTTAGGGTTAGTGTTAGGGTTAGGGCTCGGTTTAGGGTACGGGTTAGGATTAGTGTACGCGTTAGGGTTAGGGTAGGTGTTAGGGTTAGGGTACGCGTTAGGGTGAGGGTAGTTATTAAACCTATCCCACTCTCTAGATACCCCTTAGCATGTAAAGGAATATTATTTGGGGGTCCAGCCATGGAGAAGAGTTTAGACACGAGGAGAAGATAAGGAACACACCCATTATCAAGAAATCTCATTAGGATTCTCTTTTTAACCTGTTCCTTAAAACACTAGTGCTTAGGAAATCTATTGGAGGCAGAAGCAGTCAAGGGTAGCTTAGGGTTAGGGTTAGGGTTAGGGTGAGGGTTAGGGTACGGCTTAGGGTACGGGTTCGGGGAGGGGTACGGGTAGGGCGTAGGGTATGGGTTAGGGTTAGGGTTAGGGTTAGTGTTAGGGTTAGGGCTCGGTTTAGGGTACGGGTTAGGATTAGGGTACGCATTAGTGTTAGGGTAGGGGTTAGGGTTAGGTTACGCGATAGGGTGAGGGTAGTTATTAAACCTATCCCACTCTCTAGATACCCCTTAGCACGTAAAGGAATATTATTTGGGGGTCCAGCCATGGAGAAGAGTTTAGACACTAGGAGAAGATAAGGAACACACCCATTATCAAGAAATCACATTAGGATTCTCTTTTTAACCTGTTCCTTAAAACACTAGTGCTTAGGAAGTCTATTGGAGGCAGAAGCAGTCAAGGGTAGCTTAGGGTTAGGGTTAGGGTTAGGGTGAGGGTTAGGGTACGGCTTAGGGTACGGGTTCGGGGAGGGGTTCGGGTAGGGCGTAGGTTATGGGTTAGCGTTAGGGTTAGGGCTAGTGTTAGGTTTAGGGCTCGGTTTAGGGTACGGGATAGGATTAGGGTGCGCGTTAGTGTTAGGGTAGGGGTTACGGTTAGGGTACGCGATAGGGTGAGGTTAGTTATTAAACCTATCCCACTCTCTAGATACCCCTTAGCACGTAAAGGAATATTATTTGGGGGTCCAGCCATGGAGAAGAGTTTAGACACTAGCAGAAAATAAGGAACACACCCATTATCAAGAAATCACATTGGGATTCTCTTTTTAACCTGTTCCTTAAAACACTAGTGCTTAGGAAATCTATTGGAGGCAGAAGCAGTCAAGGGTAGCTTAGGGTTAGGGTTAGGGTTAGGGTGAGGGTTAGGGTACGGCTTAGGGTCCGGGTTCGAGTACGGGTTCGGGTAGGGCGTAGGGTATGGTTTAGGGTTAGGGTTAGGGCTAGTGTTAGGGTTAGGGCTCGGTTTAGGGTACGGGTTAGGATTAGGGTACGCGTTAGGGTTAGGGTAGGGGTTAGGGTTAGTGTACGCATTAGGGTGAGGGTAGTTATTAAACCTATCCCACTCTCTAGATACCCCTTAGCACGTAAAGGAATATTATTTGGGGGTCCAGCCATGGAGAAGAGTTTAGACACTAGGAGACGATAAGGAACACACCCATTATCACGAAATCACATTTGGATTCTCTTTTTAACCTGTTCCTTAAAACACTAGTGCTTAGGAAATCTATTGGAGGCAGAAGCAGTCAAGGGTAGCTTAGGGTTAGGGTTAGGGTTAGGGTGAGCGTTAGGGTATGGCTTAGGGTACGGGTTCGGGGAGGGGTTCGGGTAGGGCGTAGGGTATGGGTTAGGGTTAGGGTTAGGGTTAGTGTTAGGGTTAGGGCTCGGTTTAGGGTACGGGTTAGGATTAGGGTACGCGTTAGGGTTATGGTAGGGGTTAGGGTTAGGGTACGTGTTAGGGTGAGGGTAGTTATTAAACCTATCACACTCTCTAGATACACTTTAGCACGTAGAGGAATATTATTTGGGGGTCCAGCCATGGAGAAGATTTTAGACACGAGGAGAAGATAAGGAACACACCCATTATCAAGAAATCACATTAGGATTCTATTTTTAACCTGTTCCTTAAAACACTAGTGCTTAGGAAATCTATTGGAGGCAGAAGCAGTCAAGGGTAGCTTAGGGTTAGGGTTAGGGTTAGGGTGAGGGTTAGGGTACGGCTTAGTGTACGGGTTCGGGGAGGGGTTCGGGTAGGGCGTAGGGTATGGGTTAGGGTTAGGGTTAGTGTTACTGTTAGGGTTAAGGCTCGGTTTAGGGTACGGGTTAGGATTAGGGTACGCGTTAGGGTTAGGGTAGGGGTTAGGTTTAGGGTACGCGATAGGGTGAGGTTAGTTATTAAACCTATCCCACTATCTAGATACCCCTTAGCACGTAAAGGAATAATATTTGGGGGTCCAGCCATGGAGAAGAGTTTAGACACGAGGAGAAGATAATGAACACACCCATTATCAAGAAATCACCTTAGGATTCTCTTTTTAACCTGTTCCTTAAAACACTAGCGCTTAGGAAATCTATTGGAGGCAGAAGCCGTCAAGGGTAGCTTAGGGTTAGGGTTAGGATTAGGGTGAGGCGTAGGGCACGGCTTAGGGTACAGGTTCAGGGAGGGGTTCGGGTAGGGCGTAGGGTATGGGTTAGGGTTAGGGTTAGGGTTAGGGTTAGGGTTAGGGCTCGGTTTAGGGTACGGGTTAGGATTAGGGTACGCGTTAGGGTTAGGGTATGGGTTAGGGTTAGTGTACGCGTTAGGGTGAGTGTAGTTATTAAACCTATCCCACTCTCTAGATACCCCTTAGCACGTAAAGGAATATTATTTGGGGGTCCAGCCATGGAGAAGAGTTTAGACACGAGGAGAAGATAAGGAACACACCCATTATCAAGAAATCACATTAGGATTCTCTTTTTAACCTGTTCCTTAAAACATTAGTGCTTAGGAAATCTATTGGAGGCAGAAGCAGTCAAGGGTAGCTTAGGGTTAGGGTTAGGGTTAGGGTGAGGGTTAGGGTACGGCTTAGGGTACGGGTTCGGGGAGGGGTTCGGGTAGGGCGTAGGGTATGAGTTAGGGTTAGGGTTAGGGCTAGTGTTAGGGTTAGGGCTCGGTTTACGGTACGGGTTAGTCTTAGGGTACGCGTTAGGGTTAGGGTAGGGGTTAGGGTTAGTGTACGCTTTAGGGTGAGGATAGTTATTAAACCTATCCCACTCTCTAGATACCCCTTAGCACGTAAACGAATATTATTTGGGTTAGGGTTAGGGTTAGGGTTAGGGTTAGGGTTAGGGCTCGGTTTAGGGTAGGGGTTAAGATTAGGGTATGCGTTAGGGTTAGGGTAGGGGTTAGGGTTAGGGTACGCGTTAGGGTGAGGGTAGTTATTAAACCTATCCCACTCTCTAGATACCACTTAGCACGTAAAGGAATATTATTTGGGGGTCCAGCCATGGAGAAGAGTTTAGACACTAGGAGAAGATAAGGAACACACCCATTATCAAGAAATCACATTAGGATTCTCTTTTTAACCTGTTCCTTAAAACACTAGTGCTTAGGAAATCTATTGGAGGCAGAAGCATTCAAGGGTAGCTTAGGGTTAGGGTTAGGGTTAGTGTACGGCTTAGTGTACGGGTTCGGGGAGGGGTTCGGGTAGGGAGTAGGGTATGGGTTAGGGTTAGGGTTAGGGTTAGGGCTCGGTTTAGGGTTCGGGATAGGATTAGGGTACGCGTTAGGGTTAGGGTAGGTGTTAGGGTTAGGGTACGCGATAGGGTGAGGTTAGTTATTAAACCTATCCCACTCTCTAGATACCCCTTAGCACGTAAAGGAATATTAATTGGGGGTCCAGCCATGGAGAAGAGTTTAGACACGAGGAGAAGATAAGGAACACACCCATTATCAAGAAATCACATTAGGATTCTCTTTTTAACCTGTTCCTTAAAACACTAGTGCTTAGGAAATCTATTGGAGGCAGAAGCCGTCAAGGGTAGCTTAGGGTTAGGGTTAGGATTAGGGTGAGGGGTAGGGTACGGCTTAGGGTACAGGTTCAGGGAGGGGTTCGGGTAGGGCGTAGGGTATGGGTTAGGTTTAGGGTTAGGGTTAGTGTTAGGGTTAGGGCTCGGTTTAGGGTACGGGTTAGGATTAGGATACGCGTTAAGGTTAGGGTAGGGGTTAGGGTTAGTGTAGGCGTTAGGGTGAGGGTAGTTATTAAACCTATCACACTCTCTAGATACCCCTTAGCACGTAAAGGAATATTATTTGGGGGTCCAGCCATGGAGAAGAGTTTAGACACGAGGAGAAGATAAGGAACACACCCATTATCAAGAAATCACATTAGGATTCTCTTTTTAACCTGTTCCTTAAAACACTAGTGCTTAGGAAATCTATTGGAGGCAGAAGCAGTCAAGGGTAGCTTAGGGTTAGGGTTAGGGTTAGGGTGAGGGTTAGGGTACGGCTTAGGGTACGGGTTCGGGGAGGGGTTCGGGTAGGGCGTAGGGTATGGGTTAGGGTTAGGGTTAGGGTTAGTGTTAGGGTTAGGGCTCGGTTTAGGTTACGGGTTAGGATTAGGGTACGCGTTAGTGTTAGGGTAGGGGTTAGGGTTAGGGTACGCGATAGGGTGAGGTTAGTTATTAAACCTATCCCACTCTCTAGATACCCCTTAGCACGTAAAGGAATATTATTAGGGGGTCCAGCCATGGAGAAGAGTTTAGACACTAGGAGAAGATAAGGAACACACCCATTATCAAGAAATCACATTAGGATTCTCTTTTTAACCTGTTCCTTAAAACACTAGTGCTTAGGATGTCTATTGGAGGCAGAAGCAGTCAAGGGTAGCTTAGGGTTAGGGTTAGGGTGAGGGTGAGGGTTAGGGTAAGGCTTAGGGTACGGGTTCGGGGAGGGGTTCGGGTAGGGCGTAGGGTATGGGTTACGGTTAGGGTTAGGGCTAGTGTTAGGGTTAGGGCTCGGTTTAGGGTACGGGTTAGGATTAGGGTGCGCATTAGGGTTAGGGTAGGGGTTAGGGTTAGAGTACGCATTAGGGTGAGGGTAGTTATTAAACCTATCCCACTCTCTAGATACCCCTTAGCACGTAAAGGAATATTATTTTGGGGTCCAGCCATGGAGAAGAGTTTAGACACTAGGAGAAGATAAGGAACACACCCATCATCAAGAAATCACATTACGATTCTCTTTTTAACCTGTTCCTTAAAACACTAGTGCTTAGGAAATCTATTGGAGGCAGAAGCAGTCAAGGGTAGCTTAGGTTTAGGGTTAGGGTTAGGGTGAGGGTTAGGGTACGGTTTAGGGTACGGGTTCGGGGTGGGGTTCGGGTAGGGCGTAGGGTATTGGTTAGGGTTAGGGTTAGGGTTAGTGTTAGGGTTAGGGCTCGGTTTAGGGTACGGGTTAGGATTAGGGTACGCGTTAGGGTTAGGGTAGGGGTTAGGGTTAGGGTACGCGATAGGGTGAGGTTAGTTATTAAACCTATCCCACTCTCTAGATAACCCTTAGCACGTAAAGGAATATTATTTGGGGGTCCAGCCATGGAGAAGAGTTTAGACACTAGGAGAAGATAAGGAACACACCCATTATCACGAAATCACATTAGGATTCTCTTTTTAACCTGTTCCTTAAAACACTAGTGCTTAGGAAATCTATTGGAGGCAGAAGCAGTCAAGGGTAGCTTAGGGTTAGGGTTAACATTACGGTGAGGGGTAGGGTACGGCTTAGGGTACGGGTTCGGGGAGGGGTTCGGGTAGGGCGTAGGGTATGGGTTAGGGTTAGGGTTAGGGCTAGTGTTAGGGTTAGGGCTCGGTTTAGGTTACGGGTTAGGATTAGGGTACGCGTTAGTGTTAGGGTAGGGGTTACGGTTAGGGTACGCGATAGGGTGAGGTTAGTTATTAAACCTATCCCACTCTCTAGATACCCCTTAGCACGTAAAGCAATATTATTAGGGGGTCCAGCCATGGAGAAGAGTTTAGACACTAGGAGAAGATAAGGAACACACCCATTATCAAGAAATCACATTAGGATTCTCTTTTTAACCTGTTCCTTAAAACACTAGTGCTTAGGAAATCTATTGGAGGCAGAAGCAGTCAAGGGTAGCTTAGGGTTAGGGTTAGGGTTAGGGTGAGGGGTAGGGTACGGCTTAGGGTATGGGTTCAGGGAGGGGTTTGGGTAGGGCGTAGGGTATGGGTTAGGGTTAGGGTTAGGGTTAGTGTTAGGGTTAGGGCTCGGTTTAGGGTAGGGGTTAAGATTAGGGTATGCGTTAGGGTTAGGGTAGGGGTTAGGGTTAGGGTACGCGTTAGGGTGAGGGTAGTTATTAAACCTATCACACTCTCTAGATACCCCTTAGCACGTAAAGGAATATTATTTGGGGGTCCAGCCATGGAGAAGAGTTTAGACACGAGGAGAAGATAAGGAACACACCCATTATCAAGAAATCACATTAGGATTCTCTTTTTAACCTGTTCCTTAAAACACTAGTGCTTAGGAAATCTATTGGAGGCAGAAGCAGTCAAGGGTAGCTTAGGGTTAGGGTTAGGGTTAGGGTGAGGGTTAGGGTACGGCTTAGGGTACGGGTTCGGGGAGGGTTTCGGGTAGGGCGGAGGGTATGGGTTAGGGTTAGGGTTAGGGTTAGTGTTAGGGTTAGGGCTCGGTTTAGGTTACGGGTTAGGATTAGGGTACGCGTTAGTGTTAGGGTAGGGGTTAGGGTTAGGGTACGCGATAGAGTGAGGTTAGTTATTAAACCTATCCCACTCTCTAGATACCCCTTAGCACGTAAAGGAATATTATTAGGGGGTCCAGCCATGGAGAAGAGTTTAGACACTAGGAGAAGATAAGGAACACACCCATTATCAAGAAATCACATTAGGATTCTCTTTTTAACCTGTTCCTTAAAACACTAGTGCTTAGGATGTCTATTGGAGGCAGAAGCAGTCAAGGGTAGCTTAGGGTTAGGGTTAGGGTGAGGGTGAGGGTTAGGGTAAGGCTTAGGGTACGGGTTCGGGGAGGGGTTCGGGTAGGGCGTAGGGTATGGGTTACGGTTAGGGTTAGGGCTAGTGTTAGGGTTAGGGCTCGGTTTAGGGTACGGGTTAGGATTAGGGTGCGCATTAGGGTTAGGGTAGGGGTTAGGGTTAGAGTACGCATTAGGGTGAGGGTAGTTATTAAACCTATCCCACTCTCTAGATAACCCTTAGCACGTAAAGGAATATTATTTTGGGGTCCAGCCATGGAGAAGAGTTTAGACACTAGGAGAAGATAAGGAACACACCCATCATCAAGAAATCACATTACGATTCTCTTTTTAACCTGTTCCTTAAAACACTAGTGCTTAGGAAATCTATTGGAGGCAGAAGCAGTCAAGGGTAGCTTAGGTTTAGGGTTAGGGTTAGGGTGAGGGTTAGGGTACGGTTTAGGGTACGGGTTCGGGGTGGGGTTCGGGTAGGGCGTAGGGTATTGGTTAGGGTTAGGGTTAGGGTTAGTGTTAGGGTTAGGGCTCGGTTTAGGGTACGGGTTAGGATTAGGGTACGCGTTAGGGTTAGGGTAGGGGTTAGGGTTAGGGTACGCGATAGGGTGAGGTTAGTTATTAAACCTATCCCACTCTCTAGATAACCCTTAGCACGTAAAGGAATATTATTTGGGGGTCCAGCCATGGAGAAGAGTTTAGACACTAGGAGAAGATAAGGAACACACCCATTATCACGAAATCACATTAGGATTCTCTTTTTAACCTGTTCCTTAAAACACTAGTGCTTAGGAAATCTATTGGAGGCAGAAGCAGTCAAGGGTAGCTTAGGGTTAGGGTTAACATTACGGTGAGGGGTAGGGTACGGCTTAGGGTACGGGTTCGGGGAGGGGTTCGGGTAGGGCGTAGGGTATGGGTTAGGGTTAGGGTTAGGGCTAGTGTTAGGGTTAGGGCTCGGTTTAGGTTACGGGTTAGGATTAGGGTACGCGTTAGGGTGAGGTTAGTTATTAAACCTATCCCACTCTCTAGATACCCCTTACCACGTAAAGGAATATTATTAGGGGGTCCAGCCATGGAGAAGAGTTTAGACACTAGGAGAAGATAAGGAACACACCCATTATCAAGAAATCACATTAGGATTCTCTTTTTAACCTGTTCCTTAAAACACTAGTGCTTAGGAAATCTATTGGAGGCAGAAGCAGTCAAGGGTAGCTTAGGGTTAGGGTTAGGGTTAGGGTGAGGGTTAGGGTACGGCTTAGGGTACAGGTTCGGGGAGGGGTTCGGGTAGGGCGTAGGGTATGGGTTAGGGTTAGGGTTAGGGTTAGTGTTAGGGTTAGGGCTCGGTTTAGGGTACGGGTTAGGATTAGGGTACGCGTTAGGGTTAGGGTAGGGGTTAGGGTTAGGGTACGCGTTAGGGTGAGGGTAGTTATTAAACCTATCACACTCTCTAGATACCCCTTAGCACGTAAAGGAATATTATTTGGGGGTCCAGCCATGGAGAAGAGTTTAGACACTAGCAGAAGATAAGGAACACACCCATTATCACGAAATCACATTAGGATTCTGTTTTTAACCTGTTCCTTAAAACACTAGTGCTTAGGAAATCTATTGGAGGCAGAAGCAGTCAAGGGTAGCTTAGGGTTAGGGTTAGGGTTAGGGTGAGGGTTAGGGTACGGCTTAGGGTACGGGTTCGGGGAGGGGTTCGGGTAGGGCGTAGGGTATGGATTAGGGTTAGTGTTAGGGTTAGTGTTAGGGTTAGGGCTCGGTTTAGGGTACGGGTTAGGATTAGGGTACGCGTTAGGGTTAGGGTAGGGGTTAGGGTTAGGGTACGCGTTAGGGTTAGGGTAGGGGTTAGGGTTAGGGTACGCGTTAGGGTGAGGGTAGTTATTAAACCTATCACACTCTCTAGATACACCTTAGCACGTAAAGGAATATTATTTGGGGGTACAGCCATGGAGAAGAGTTTAGACACCAGGAGAATAAAAGGAACACACCCATTATCAAGAAATCACATTAGGATTCTCTTTTTAACCTGTTCCTTAAAACACTAGTGCTTAGGAAATCTATTGGAGGCAGAAGCCGTCAAGGGTAGCTTAGGGTTAGGGTGAGGGTTAGGGTATGGCTTAGGGTACGGGTTCGGGGAGGGGTTCGGGTAGGGCGTAGGTTATGGGTTAGGGTTAGGGTTAGGGTTAGTGTTAGGGTTAGGGCTCGGTTTAGGGTACGGGTTAGGATTAGGGTACGGGTTAGGGTTAGGGTAGGGGTTAGGGTTAGGGTACGCGATACGGTGAGGTTAGTTATTAAACCTATCCCACTCTCTAGATAACCCTTAGCACGTAAAGGAATATTATTTGGGGGTCCAGCCATGGAGAAGAGTTTAGACACTAGGAGAAGATAAGGAACACACCCATTATCAAGAAATCACATTAGGATTCTCTTTTTAACCTGTTCCTTAAAACACTAGTGCTTAGGAAATCTATTGGAGGCAGAAGCAGTCAAGGGTAGCTTAGGGTTAGGGTTAGGGTTAGGGTTAGGGTGAGGGTTAGGGTACGGCTTACGGTACGGGTTCGGGGAGGGGTTCGGGTAGGGCGTAGGGTATGGGTTAGGGTTAGGGTTAGGGTTAGTGTTAGGGTTAGGGCTCGGTTTAGGGTACGGGTTAGGATTAGGGTACGCGTTAGGGTTAGGGTAGGGGTTAGGGTTAGGGTACGCGATAGGGTGAGGTTAGTTATTAAACCTATCCCACTCTCTAGATACCCCTTAGCACGTAAACGAATATTAATTGGGGGTCCAGCCATGGAGAAGAGTTTAGACACGAGGAGAAGATAAGGAACACACCCATTATCAAGAAATCACATTAGGATTCTCTTTTTAACCTGTTCCTTAAAACACTAGTGCTTAGGAAATCTATTGGAGGCAGAAGCCGTCAAGGGTAGCTTAGGGTTAGGGTTAGGGTTACGGTGAGGGGTAGGGTACGGCTTAGGGTATGGGTTCAGGGAGGGTTTCGGGTAGGGCGTAGGGTATCGGTTAGGGTTAGGGTTAGGATTAGTGTTAGGGTTAGGGCTCGGTTTAGGGTACGTGTTAAGATAAGGGTATGCGTTTGGGTTAGGGTAGGGGTTAGGGTTAGGGTACGCGTTAGGGTGAGGGTAGTTATTAAACCTATCCCACTCTCTAGATACCCCTTAGCACATAAAGGAATATTATTTGGGGGTCCAGCCATGGAGAAGAGTTTAGACACGAGGAGACGATAAGGAACACACCCATTATCAAGAAATCACATTAGGATTCTCTTTTTAACCTGTTCCTTAAAACACTAGTGCTTAGGAAATCTATTGGAGGCAGAAGCAGTCAAGGGTAGCTTAGGGTTAGGGTTAGGGTTAGGGTGAGGGTTAGGGTACGGCTTAGGGTACGGGTTCGGGGAGGGGTTCGGGTAGGGCATAGGGTATGGGTTAGGGTTAGGGTTAGGGTTAGTGTTAGGGTTAGGGCTCGGTTTAGGGTACGGGTTAGGATTAGGGTACGCGTTAGGGTTAGGGTAGGGGTTAGGGTTAGGGTACGCGTTAGGGTGAGGGTAGTTATTAAACCTATCACACTCTCTAGATACCCCTTAGCACGTAAAGGAATATTATTTGGGGGTCCAGCCATGGAGAAGAGTTTAGACACTAGCAGAAGATAAGGAACACACCCATTATCACGAAATCACATTAGGATTCTCTTTTTAACCTGTTCCTTAAAACACTAGTGCTTAGGAAATCTATTGGAGGCAGAAGCAGTCAAGGGTAGCTTAGGGTTAGGGTTAGGGTTAGGGTGAGGGTTAGGGTATGGCTTAGGGTACGGGTTCGGGGAGGGGTTCAGTTAGTGCGTAGGGTATGGGTTAGGGTTAAGGTTAGGGTTAGTGTTAGGGTTAGGGCTCGGTTTAGGGTACGGGTTAGGATTAGGGTACGCGTTAGGGTTAGGGTAGGGGTTAGGGTTAGGGTACGCGTTAGGGTGAGGGTAGTTATTAAACCTATCACACTCTCTAGATACCCCTTAGCACGTAAAGGAATATTATTTGGGGGTCCAGCCATGGAGAAGAGTTTAGACACTAGCAGAAGATAAGGAACACACCCATTATCACGAAATCACATTAGGATTCTGTTTTTAACCTGTTCCTTAAAACACTAGTGCTTAGGAAATCTATTGGAGGCAGAAGCAGTCAAGGGTAGCTTAGGGTTAGGGTTAGGGTTAGGGTGAGGGTTAGGGTACGGCTTAGGGTACGGGTTCGGGGAGGGGTTCGGGTAGGGCGTAGGGTATGGATTAGGGTTAGTGTTAGGGTTAGTGTTAGGGTTAGGGCTCGGTTTAGGGTACGGGTTAGGATTAGGGTACGCGTTAGGGTTAGGGTAGGGGTTAGGGTTAGGGTACGCGTTAGGGTTAGGGTAGGGGTTAGGGTTAGGGTACGCGTTAGGGTGAGGGTAGTTATTAAACCTATCACACTCTCTAGATACACCTTAGCACGTAAAGGAATATTATTTGGGGGTACAGCCATGGAGAAGAGTTTAGACACCAGGAGAATAAAAGGAACACACCCATTATCAAGAAATCACATTAGGATTCTCTTTTTAACCTGTTCCTTAAAACACTAGTGCTTAGGAAATCTATTGGAGGCAGAAGCCGTCAAGGGTAGCTTAGGGTTAGGGTGAGGGTTAGGGTATGGCTTAGGGTACGGGTTCGGGGAGGGGTTCGGGTAGGGCGTAGGTTATGGGTTAGGGTTAGGGTTAGGGTTAGTGTTAGGGTTAGGGCTCGGTTTAGGGTACGGGTTAGGATTAGGGTACGGGTTAGGGTTAGGGTAGGGGTTAGGGTTAGGGTACGCGATACGGTGAGGTTAGTTATTAAACCTATCCCACTCTCTAGATAACCCTTAGCACGTAAAGGAATATTATTTGGGGGTCCAGCCATGGAGAAGAGTTTAGACACTAGGAGAAGATAAGGAACACACCCATTATCAAGAAATCACATTAGGATTCTCTTTTTAACCTGTTCCTTAAAACACTAGTGCTTAGGAAATCTATTGGAGGCAGAAGCAGTCAAGGGTAGCTTAGGGTTAGGGTTAGGGTTAGGGTTAGGGTGAGGGTTAGGGTACGGCTTAGGGTACGGGTTCGGGGAGGGGTTCGGGTAGGGCGTAGGGTATGGGTTACGGTTAGGGTTAGGGTTAGTGTTAGGGTTAGGGCTCGGTTTAGGGTACGGGTTAGGATTAGGGTACGCGTTAGGGTTAGGGTAGGGGTTAGGGTTAGGGTACGCGATAGGGTGAGGTTAGTTATTAAACCTATCCCACTCTCTAGATACCCCTTAGCACGTAAACGAATATTAATTGGGGGTCCAGCCATGGAGAAGAGTTTAGACACGAGGAGAAGATAAGGAACACACCCATTATCAAGAAATCACATTAGGATTCTCTTTTTAACCTGTTCCTTAAAACACTAGTGCTTAGGAAATCTATTGGAGGCAGAAGCCGTCAAGGGTAGCTTAGGGTTAGGGTTAGGGTTACGGTGAGGGGTAGGGTACGGCTTAGGGTATGGGTTCAGGGAGGGTTTCGGGTAGGGCGTAGGGTATCGGTTAGGGTTAGGGTTAGGATTAGTGTTAGGGTTAGGGCTCGGTTTAGGGTACGTGTTAAGATAAGGGTATGCGTTTGGGTTAGGGTAGGGGTTAGGGTTAGGGTACGCGTTAGGGTGAGGGTAGTTATTAAACCTATCCCACTCTCTAGATACCCCTTAGCACATAAAGGAATATTATTTGGGGGTCCAGCCATGGAGAAGAGTTTAGACACGAGGAGACGATAAGGAACACACCCATTATCAAGAAATCACATTAGGATTCTCTTTTTAACCTGTTCCTTAAAACACTAGTGCTTAGGAAATCTATTGGAGGCAGAAGCAGTCAAGGGTAGCTTAGGGTTAGGGTTAGGGTTAGGGTGAGGGTTAGGGTACGGCTTAGGGTACGGGTTCGGGGAGGGGTTCGGGTAGGGCATAGGGTATGGGTTAGGGTTAGGGTTAGGGTTAGTGTTAGGGTTAGGGCTCGGTTTAGGGTACGGGTTAGGATTAGGGTACGCGTTAGGTTTAGGGTAGGGGTTAGGGTTAGGGTACGCGTTAGGGTGAGGGTAGTTATTAAACCTATCACACTCTCTAGATACCCCTTAGCACGTAAAGGAATATTATTTGGGGGTCCAGCCATGGAGAAGAGTTTAGACACTAGCAGAAGATAAGGAACACACCCATTATCACGAAATCACATTAGGATTCTCTTTTTAACCTGTTCCTTAAAACACTAGTGCTTAGGAAATCTATTGGAGGCAGAAGCAGTCAAGGGTAGCTTAGGGTTAGGGTTAGGGTTAGGGTGAGGGTTAGGGTATGGCTTAGGGTACGGGTTCGGGGAGGGGTTCAGTTAGTGCGTAGGGTATGGGTTAGGGTTAGGGTTAGGGTTAGTGTTAGGGTTAGGGCTCGGTTTAGGGTACGGGTTAGGATTAGGGTACGCGTTAGGGTTAGGGTAGGGGTTAGGGTTAGGGTATGCGTTAGGGAGAGGGTAGTTATTAAACCTATACCACTCTCTAGATACCCCTTAGCATGTAAAGGAATATTATTTGGGGGTCCAGCCATGGAGAAGAGTTTAGATACGAGGAGAAGATAAGGAACACACCCATTATCAAGAAATCTCATTAGGATTCTCTTTTTAACCTGTTCCTTAAAACACTAGTGCTTAGGAAGTCTATTGGAGGCAGAAGCAGTCAAGGGTAGCTTAGGGTTAGGGTTAGGGTTAGGGTGAGGGTTAGGGTCCGGCTTAGGGTACGGGTTCGGGGAGGGGTTCGGGTAGGGCGTAGGTTATGGGTTAGGGTTAGGGTTAGGGCTAGTGTTAGGGTTAGGGCTCGGTTTAGGGTACGGGTTAGGATTAGGGTGCGCGTTAGTGTTAGGGTATGGGTTAGGGTTAGGGTACGCGATAGGATGAGGTTAGTTATTAAACTTAACCCACTCTCTAGATACCCCTTAGCACGTAAAGGAATATTATTTGGGGGTCCAGCCATGGAGAAGAGTTTAGACACTAGAAGAAGATAAGGAACACACCCATTATCAAGAAATCACATTAGGATTCTCTTTTTAACCTCTTCCTTAAAACACTAGTGCTTAGGAAATCTATTGGAGGCAGAAGCAGTCAAGGGTAGCTTAGGGTTAGGGTTAGGGTTAGGGTGAGGGTTAGGGTACGGCTTAGGGTACGGGTTCGGGGAAGGGTTCGGGTAGGGCGTAGGGTATGTGTTAGGGTTAGGGTTAGGGCTAGTGTTAGGGTTAGGGTTCGGTTTAGGGTACGGGTTAGGATTAGGGTACGCGTTAGTGTTAGGGTAGGGGTTAGGGTTAGTGTACGCATTAGGGTGAGGGTAGTTATTAAACCTATCCCACTCTCTAGATACCCCTTAGCACGTAAAGGAATATTATTTGGGGGACCAGCCATGGAGAAGAGTTTAGACACGAGGAGAAGATAAGGAACACACCCATTATCAAGAAATCACATTAGGATTCTCTTTTTAACCTGTTCCTTAAAACACTAGTGCTTAAGAAATCTATTGGAGGCAGAAGCCGTCAAGGGTAGCTTAGGGTTAGGGTTAGGGTTAGGGTGAGGGTTAGGGTATGGCTTAGGGTACGGGTTCGGGGAGGGGTTCGGGTAGGGCTTAGGGTATGGGTTAGGGTTACGGTTAGGGTTAGTGTTAGGGTTAGGGCTCGGTTTAGGGTACGGGTTAGGATTAGGGTACGGGTTAGGGTTAGGGTAGGGGTTAGGGTTAGGGTACGCGATAGGGTGAGGTTAGTTATTAAACCTATCCCACTCTCTAGATAACCCTTAGCACGTAAATGAATATTACTTGGGGGTTCAGCCATGGAGAAGTGTTTAGACACTAGGAGAAGATAAGGAACACACCCATTATCAAGAAATCACATTAGGATTCTGTTTTTAACCTGTTCCTTAAAACACTAGTGCTTAGGAAATCTATTGGAGGCAGAAGCAGCCAAGGGTAGCTTAGGGTTAGGGTTAGGGTTAGGGTGAGGGTTAGGGTACGGCTTAGGGTACGGGTTCGGGGAGGGGTTCGGGTAGGGCGTAGGGTATGGGTTAGGGTTAGGGTTAGTGTTACTGTTAGGGTTAAGGCTCGGTTTAGGGTACGGGTTAGGATTAGGGTACGCGTTAGGGTTAGGGTAGGGGTTAGGTTTAGGGTACGCGATAGGGTGAGGTTAGTTATTAAACCTATCCCACTATCTAGATACCCCTTAGCACGTAAAGGAATATTATTTGGGGGTCCAGCCATGGAGAAGAGTTTAGACACGAGGAGAAGATAATGAACACACCCATTATCAAGAAATCACCTTAGGATTCTCTTTTTAACCTGTTCCTTAAAACACTAGTGCTTAGGAAATCTATTGGAGGCAGAAGCAGTCAAGGGTAGCTTAGGGTTAGGGTTAGGGTTAGGGTTAGGGTGAGGGTTAGGGTACGGCTTAGGGTACGGGTTCGGGGAGGGGTTCGGGTAGGGCGTAGGGTATGGGTTAGGGTTAGGGTTAGGGTTAGTGTTAGGGTTAGGGCTCGGTTTAGGGTACGGGTTAGGATTAGGGTACGCGTTAGGGTTAGGGTAGGGGTTAGGGTTAGGGTACGCGATAGGGTGAGGTTAGTTATTAAACCTATCCCACTCTCTAGATACCCCTTAGCACGTAAACGAATATTAATTGGGGGTCCAGCCATGGAGAAGAGTTTAGACACGAGGAGAAGATAAGGAACACACCCATTATAAAGAAATCACATTAGGATTCTCTTTTTAACCTGTTCCTTAAAACACTAGTGCTTAGGAAATCTATTGGAGGCAGAAGCCGTCAAGGGTAGCTTAGGGTTAGGGTTAGGGTTACGGTGAGGGGTAGGGTACGGCTTAGGGTATGGGTTCAGGGAGGGTTTCGGGTAGGGCGTAGGGTATCGGTTAGGGTTAGGGTTAGGATTAGTGTTAGGGTTAGGGCTCGGTTTAGGGTACGTGTTAAGATAAGGGTATGCGTTTGGGTTAGGGTAGGGGTTAGGGTTAGGGTACGCGTTAGGGTGAGGGTAGTTATTAAACCTATCCCACTCTCTAGATACCCCTTAGCACATAAAGGAATATTATTTGGGGGTCCAGCCATGGAGAAGAGTTTAGATACGAGGAGAAGATAAGGAACACACCCATTATCAAGAAATCTCATTAGGATTCTCTTTTTAACCTGTTCCTTAAAACACTAGTGCTTAGGAAATCTATTGGAGGCAGAAGCAGTCAAGGGTAGCTTAGGGTTAGGGTTAGGGTTAGGGTGAGGGTTAGGGTACGGCTTAGGGTACGGGTTCGGGGAGGGGTTCGGGTAGGGCGTAGGGTATGGGTTAGGGTTAGGGTTAGGGTTAGTGTTAGGGTTAGGGCTCGGGTTAGGGTACGGGTTAGGATTAGGGTACGCGTTAGTGTTAGGGTAGGGGTTAGGGTTAGGGTACGCGATAGGGTGAGGGTAGTTATTAAACCTATCCCACTCTCTAGATACCCCTTAGCACGTAAAGGAATATTATTTGGGGGTCCAGCCATGGAGAAGAGTTTAGACACTAGGAGACGATAAGGAACACACCCATTATCAAGAAATCACATTAGGATTCTCTTTTTAACCTGTTCCTTAAAACACTAGTGCTTAGGAAGTCTATTGGAGGCAGAAGCAGTCAAGGGTAGCTTAGGGTTAGGGTTAGGGTTAGGGTGAGGGTTAGGGTCCGGCTTAGGGTACGGGTTCGGGGAGGGGTTCGGGTAGGGCGTAGGTTATGGGTTAGGGTTAGGGTTAGGGCTAGTGTTAGGGTTAGGGCTCGGTTTAGGGTACGGGTTAGGATTAGGGTGCGCGTTAGTGTTAGGGTATGGGTTAGGGTTAGGGTACGCGATAGGATGAGGTTAGTTATTAAACTTAACCCACTCTCTAGATACCCCTTAGCACGTAAAGGAATATTATTTGGGGGTCCAGCCATGGAGAAGAGTTTAGACACTAGCAGAAGATAAGGAACACACCCATTATCAAGAAATCACATTAGGATTCTCTTTTTAACCTCTTCCTTAAAACACTAGTGCTTAGGAAATCTATTGGAGGCAGAAGCAGTCAAGGGTAGCTTAGGGTTAGGGTTAGGGTTAGGGTGAGGGTTAGGGTACGGCTTAGGGTACGGGTTCGGGGAAGGGTTCGGGTAGGGCGTAGGGTATGTGTTAGGGTTAGGGTTAGGGCTAGTGTTAGGGTTAGGGTTCGGTTTAGGGTACGGGTTAGGATTAGGGTACGCGTTAGTGTTAGGGTAGGGGTTAGGGTTAGTGTACGCATTAGGGTGAGGGTAGTTATTAAACCTATCCCACTCTCTAGATACCCCTTAGCACGTAAAGGAATATTATTTGGGGGACCAGCCATGGAGAAGAGTTTAGACACGAGGAGAAGATAAGGAACACACCCATTATCAAGAAATCACATTAGGATTCTGTTTTTAACCTGTTCCTTAAAACACTAGTGCTTAGGAAATCTATTGGAGGCAGAAGCAGTCAAGGGTAGCTTAGGGTTAGGGTTAGGGTTAGGGTGAGGGTTAGGGTACGGCTTAGGGTACGGGTTCGGGGAGGGGTTCGGGTAGGGCGTAGGGTATGGGTTAGGGTTAGGGTTAGTGTTACTGTTAGCGTTAAGGCTCGGTTTAGGGTACGGGTTAGGATTAGGGTACGCGTTAGGGTTAGGGTAGGGGTTAGGTTTAGGGTACGCGATAGGGTGAGGTTAGTTATTAAACCTATCCCACTATCTAGATACCCCTTAGCACGTAAAGGAATATTATTTGGGGGTCCAGCCATGGAGAAGAGTTTAGACACGAGGAGAAGATAATGAACACACCCATTATCAAGAAATCACCTTAGGATTCTCTTTTTAACCTGTTCCTTAAAACACTAGCGCTTAGGAAATCTATTGGAGGCAGAAGCCGTCAAGGGTAGCTTAGGGTTAGGGTTAGGATTAGGGTGAGGCGTAGGGCACGGCTTAGGGTACAGGTTCAGGGAGGGGTTCGGGTAGGGCGTAGGGTATGGGTTAGGGTTAGGGTTAGGGTTAGGGTTAGGGCTCGGTTTAGGGTACGGGTTAGGATTAGGGTACGCGTTAGGGTTAGGGTATGGGTTAGGGTTACTGTACGCGTTAGGGTGAGTGTAGTTATTAAACCTATCCCACTCTCTAGATACCCCTTAGCACGTAAAGGAATATTATTTGGGGGTCCAGCCATGGAGAAGAGTTTAGACACGAGGAGAAGATAAGGAACACACCCATTATCAAGAAATCACATTAGGATTCTCTTTTTAACCTGTTCCTTAAAACATTAGTGCTTAGGAAATCTATTGGAGGCAGAAGCAGTCAAGGGTAGCTTAGGGTTAGGGTTAGGGTTAGGGTGAGGGTTAGGGTACGGCTTAGGGTACGGGTTCGGGGAGGGGTTCGGGTAGGGCGTAGGGTATGAGTTAGGGTTAGGGTTAGGGCTAGTGTTAGGGTTAGGGCTCGGTTTAGGGTACGGGTTAGTCTTAGGGTACGCGTTAGGGTTAGGGTAGGGGTTAGGGTTAGTGTACGCTTTAGGGTGAGGATAGTTATTAAACCTATCCCACTCTCTAGATACCCCTTAGCACGTAAAGGAATATTATTTGGGTTAGGGTTAGGGTTAGGGTTAGGGTTAGGGTTAGGGCTCGGTTTAGGGTAGGGGTTAAGATTAGGGTATGCGTTAGGGTTAGGGTAGGGGTTAGGGTTAGGGTACGCGTTAGGGTGAGGGTAGTTATTAAACCTATTCCACTCTCTAGATACCACTTAGCACGTAAAGGAATATTATTTGGGGGTCCAGCCATGGAGAAGAGTTTAGACACTAGGAGAAGATAAGGAACACACCCATTATCAAGAAATCACATTAGGATTCTCTTTTTAACCTGTTCCTTAAAACACTAGTGCTTAGGAAATCTATTGGAGGCAGAAGCATTCAAGGGTAGCTTAGGGTTAGGGTTAGGGTTAGTGTACGGCTTAGTGTACGGGTTCGGGGAGGGGTTCGGGTAGGGAGTAGGGTATGGGTTAGGGTTAGGGTTAGGGTTAGGGCTCGGTTTAGGGTTCGGGTTAGGATTAGGGTACGCGTTAGGGTTAGGGTAGGTGTTAGGGTTAGGGTACGCGATAGGGTGAGGTTAGGGTTAGGGTTAGGGTTAGTGTTAGGGATAGGGCTCGGTTTAGGGTACGGGTTAGGATTAGGATACGCGTTAAGGTTAGGGTAGGGGTTAGGGTTAGTGTAGGCGTTAGGGTGAGGGTAGTTATTAAACCTATCACACTCTCTAGATACCCCTTAGCACGTAAAGGAATATTATTTGGGGGTCCAGCCATGGAGAAGAGTTTAGACACGAGGAGAAGATAAGGAACACACCCATTATCAAGAAATCACATTAGGATTCTCTTTTTAACCTGTTCCTTAAAACACTAGTGCTTAGGAAATCTATTGGAGGCAGAAGCAGTCAAGGGTAGCTTAGGGTTAGGGTTAGGGTTAGGGTGAGGGTTAGGGTACGGCTTAGGGTACGGGTTCTGGGAGGGGTTCGGGTAGGGCGTAGGGTATGGGTTAGGGTTAGGGTTAGGGTTAGTGTTAGGGTTAGGGCTCGGATTAGGTTACGGGTTAGGATTAGGGTACGCGTTAGTGTTAGGGTAGGGGTTAGGGTTAGGGTACGCGATAGGGTGAGGTTAGTTATTAAACCTATCCCACTCTCTAGATACCCCTTAGCACGTAAAGGAATATTATTAGGGGGTCCAGCCATGGAGAAGAGTTTAGACACTAGGAGAAGATAAGGAACACACCCATTATCACGAAATCACATTAGGATTCTCTTTTTAACCTGTTCCTTAAAACACTAGTGCTTAGGATGTCTATTGGAGGCAGAAGCAGTCAAGGGTAGCTTAGGGTTAGGGTTAGGGTGAGGGTGAGGGTTAGGGTAAGGCTTAGGGTACGGGTTCGGGGAGGGGTTCGGGTAGGGCGTAGGGTATGGGTTACGGTTAGGGTTAGGGCTAGTGTTAGGGTTAGGGCTCGGTTTAGGGTACGGGTTAGGATTAGGGTGCGCATTAGGGTTAGGGTAGGGGTTAGGGTTAGAGTACGCATTAGGGTGAGGGTAGTTATTAAACCTATCCCACTCTCTAGATAACCCTTAGCACGTAAAGGAATATTATTTTGGGGTCCAGCCATGGAGAAGAGTTTAGACACTAGGAGAAGATAAGGAACACACCCATCATCAAGAAATCACATTACGATTCTCTTTTTAACCTGTTCCTTAAAACACTAGTGCTTAGGAAATCTATTGGAGGCAGAAGCAGTCAAGGGTAGCTTAGGTTTAGGGTTAGGGTTAGGGTGAGGGTTAGGGTACGGTTTAGGGTACGGGTTCGGGGTGGGGTTCGGGTAGGGCGTAGGGTATTGGTTAGGGTTAGGGTTAGGGTTAGTGTTAGGGTTAGGGCTCGGTTTAGGGTACGGGTTAGGATTAGGGTACGCGTTAGGGTTAGGGTAGGGGTTAGGGTTAGGGTACGCGATAGGGTGAGGTTAGTTATTAAACCTATCCCACTCTCTAGATAACCCTTAGCACGTAAAGGAATATTATTTGGGGGTCCAGCCATGGAGAAGAGTTTAGACACTAGGAGAAGATAAGGAACACACCCATTATCACGAAATCACATTAGGATTCTCTTTTTAACCTGTTCCTTAAAACACTAGTGCTTAGGAAATCTATTGGAGGCAGAAGCAGTCAAGGGTAGCTTAGGGTTAGGGTTAACATTACGGTGAGGGGTAGGGTACGGCTTAGGGTACGGGTTCGGGGAGGGGTTCGGGTAGGGCGTAGGGTATGGGTTAGGGTTAGGGTTAGGGCTAGTGTTAGGGTTAGGGCTCGGTTTAGGTTACGGGTTAGGATTAGGGTACGCGTTAGGGTGAGGTTAGTTATTAAACCTATCCCACTCTCTAGATACCCCTTAGCACGTAAAGGAATATTATTAGGGGGTCCAGCCATGGAGAAGAGTTTAGACACTAGGAGAAGATAAGGAACACACCCATTATCACGAAATCACATTAGGATTCTCTTTTTAACCTGTTCCTTAAAACACTAGTGCTTAGGAAATCTATTGGAGGCAGAAGCAGTCAAGGGTAGCTTAGGGTTAGGGTTAACATTACGGTGAGGGGTAGGGTACGGCTTAGGGTACGGGTTCGGGGAAGGGTTCGGGTAGGGCGTAGGGTATGGGTTAGGGTTAGGGTTAGGGCTAGTGTTAGGGTTAGGGCTCGGTTTAGGTTACGGGTTAGGATTAGGGTACGCGTTAGGGTGAGGTTAGTTATTAAACCTATCCCACTCTCTAGATACCCCTTAGCACGTAAAGGAATATTATTAGGGGGTCCAGCCATGGAGAAGAGTTTAGACACTAGGAGAAGATAAGGAACACACCCATTATCAAGAAATCACATTAGGATTCTCTTTTTAACCTGTTCCTTAAAACACTAGTGCTTAGGAAATCTATTGGAGGCAGAAGCAGTCAAGGGTAGCTTAGGGTTAGGGTTAGGGTTAGGGTGAGGGTTAGGGTACGGCTTAGGGTACAGGTTCGGGGAGGGGTTCGGGTAGGGCGTAGGGTATGGGTTAGGGTTAGGGTTAGGGTTAGTGTTAGGGTTAGGGCTCGGTTTAGGGTACGGGTTAGGATTAGGGTACGCGTTAGGGTTAGGGTAGGGGTTAGGGTTAGGGTACGCGTTAGGGTGAGGGTAGTTATTAAACCTATCACACTCTCTAGATACCCCTTAGCACGTAAAGGAATATTATTTGGGGGTCCAGCCATGGAGAAGAGTTTAGACACTAGCAGAAGATAAGGAACACACCCATTATCACGAAATCACATTAGGATTCTGTTTTTAACCTGTTCCTTAAAACACTAGTGCTTAGGAAATCTATTGGAGGCAGAAGCAGTCAAGGGTAGCTTAGGGTTAGGGTTAGGGTTAGGGTGAGGGTTAGGGTACGGCTTAGGGTACGGGTTCGGGGAGGGGTTCGGGTAGGGCGTAGGGTATGGATTAGGGTTAGTGTTAGGGTTAGTGTTAGGGTTAGGGCTCGGTTTAGGGTACGGGTTAGGATTAGGGTACGCGTTAGGGTTAGGGTAGGGGTTAGGGTTAGGGTACGCGTTAGGGTTAGGGTAGGGGTTAGGGTTAGGGTACGCGTTAGGGTGAGGGTAGTTATTAAACCTATCACACTCTCTAGATACACCTTAGCACGTAAAGGAATATTATTTGGGGGTACAGCCATGGAGAAGAGTTTAGACACCAGGAGAATAAAAGGAACACACCCATTATCAAGAAATCACATTAGGATTCTCTTTTTAACCTGTTCCTTAAAACACTAGTGCTTAGGAAATCTATTGGAGGCAGAAGCCGTCAAGGGTAGCTTAGGGTTAGGGTGAGGGTTAGGGTATGGCTTAGGGTACGGGTTCGGGGAGGGGTTCGGGTAGGGCGTAGGTTATGGGTTAGGGTTAGGGTTAGGGTTAGTGTTAGGGTTAGGGCTCGGTTTAGGGTACGGGTTAGGATTAGGGTACGGGTTAGGGTTAGGGTAGGGGTTAGGGTTAGGGTACGCGATACGGTGAGGTTAGTTATTAAACCTATCCCACTCTCTAGATAACCCTTAGCACGTAAAGGAATATTATTTGGGGGTCCAGCCATGGAGAAGAGTTTAGACACTAGGAGAAGATAAGGAACACACCCATTATCAAGAAATCACATTAGGATTCTCTTTTTAACCTGTTCCTTAAAACACTAGTGCTTAGGAAATCTATTGGAGGCAGAAGCAGTCAAGGGTAGCTTAGGGTTAGGGTTAGGGTTAGGGTTAGGGTGAGGGTTAGGGTACGGCTTAGGGTACGGGTTCGGGGAGGGGTTCGGGTAGGGCGTAGGGTATGGGTTAGGGTTAGGGTTAGGGTTAGTGTTAGGGTTAGGGCTCGGTTTAGGGTACGGGTTAGGATTAGGGTACGCGTTAGGGTTAGGGTAGGGGTTAGGATTAGGGTACGCGATAGGGTGAGGTTAGTTATTAAACCTATCCCACTCTCTAGATACCCCTTAGCACGTAAACGAATATTAATTGGGGGTCCAGCCATGGAGAAGAGTTTAGACACGAGGAGAAGATAAGGAACACACCCATTATCAAGAAATCACATTAGGATTCTCTTTTTAACCTGTTCCTTAAAACACTAGTGCTTAGGAAATCTATTGGAGGCAGAAGCCGTCAAGGGTAGCTTAGGGTTAGGGTTAGGGTTACGGTGAGGGGTAGGGTACGGCTTAGGGTATGGGTTCAGGGAGGGTTTCGGGTAGGGCGTAGGGTATCGGTTAGGGTTAGGGTTAGGATTAGTGTTAGGGTTAGGGCTCGGTTTAGGGTACGTGTTAAGATAAGGGTATGCGTTTGGGTTAGGGTAGGGGTTAGGGTTAGGGTACGCGTTAGGGTGAGGGTAGTTATTAAACCTATCCCACTCTCTAGATACCCCTTAGCACATAAAGGAATATTATTTGGGGGTCCAGCCATGGAGAAGAGTTTAGACACGAGGAGACGATAAGGAACACACCCATTATCAAGAAATCACATTAGGATTCTCTTTTTAACCTGTTCCTTAAAACACTAGTGCTTAGGAAATCTATTGGAGGCAGAAGCAGTCAAGGGTAGCTTAGGGTTAGGGTTAGGGTTAGGGTGAGGGTTAGGGTACGGCTTAGGGTACGGGTTCGGGGAGGGGTTCGGGTAGGGCATAGGGTATGGGTTAGGGTTAGGGTTAGGGTTAGTGTTAGGGTTAGGGCTCGGTTTAGGGTACGGGTTAGGATTAGGGTACGCGTTAGGGTTAGGGTAGGGGTTAGGGTTAGGGTACGCGTTAGGGTGAGGGTAGTTATTAAACCTATCACACTCTCTAGATACCCCTTAGCACGTAAAGGAATATTATTTGGGGGTCCAGCCATGGAGAAGAGTTTAGACACTAGCAGAAGATAAGGAACACACCCATTATCACGAAATCACATTAGGATTCTCTTTTTAACCTGTTCCTTAAAACACTAGTGCTTAGGAAATCTATTGGAGGCAGAAGCAGTCAAGGGTAGCTTAGGGTTAGGGTTAGGGTTAGGGTGAGGGTTAGGGTATGGCTTAGGGTACGGGTTCGGGGAGGGGTTCAGTTAGTGCGTAGGGTATGGGTTAGGGTTAAGGTTAGGGTTAGTGTTAGGGTTAGGGCTCGGTTTAGGGTACGGGTTAGGATTAGGGTACGCGTTAGGGTTAGGGTAGGGGTTAGGGTTAGGGTACGCGTTAGGGTGAGGGTAGTTATTAAACCTATCACACTCTCTAGATACCCCTTAGCACGTAAAGGAATATTATTTGGGGGTCCAGCCATGGAGAAGAGTTTAGACACTAGCAGAAGATAAGGAACACACCCATTATCACGAAATCACATTAGGATTCTGTTTTTAACCTGTTCCTTAAAACACTAGTGCTTAGGAAATCTATTGGAGGCAGAAGCAGTCAAGGGTAGCTTAGGGTTAGGGTTAGGGTTAGGGTGAGGGTTAGGGTACGGCTTAGGGTACGGGTTCGGGGAGGGGTTCGGGTAGGGCGTAGGGTATGGATTAGGGTTAGTGTTAGGGTTAGTGTTAGGGTTAGGGCTCGGTTTAGGGTACGGGTTAGGATTAGGGTACGCGTTAGGGTTAGGGTAGGGGTTAGGGTTAGGGTACGCGTTAGGGTTAGGGTAGGGGTTAGGGTTAGGGTACGCGTTAGGGTGAGGGTAGTTATTAAACCTATCACACTCTCTAGATACACCTTAGCACGTAAAGGAATATTATTTGGGGGTACAGCCATGGAGAAGAGTTTAGACACCAGGAGAATAAAAGGAACACACCCATTATCAAGAAATCACATTAGGATTCTCTTTTTAACCTGTTCCTTAAAACACTAGTGCTTAGGAAATCTATTGGAGGCAGAAGCCGTCAAGGGTAGCTTAGGGTTAGGGTGAGGGTTAGGGTATGGCTTAGGGTACGGGTTCGGGGAGGGGTTCGGGTAGGGCGTAGGTTATGGGTTAGGGTTAGGGTTAGGGTTAGTGTTAGGGTTAGGGCTCGGTTTAGGGTACGGGTTAGGATTAGGGTACGGGTTAGGGTTAGGGTAGGGGTTAGGGTTAGGGTACGCGATACGGTGAGGTTAGTTATTAAACCTATCCCACTCTCTAGATAACCCTTAGCACGTAAAGGAATATTAATTGGGGGTCCAGCCATGGAGAAGAGTTTAGACACTAGCAGAAGATAAGGAACACACCCATTATCACGAAATCACATTAGGATTCTGTTTTTAACCTGTTCCTTAAAACACTAGTGCTTAGGAAATCTATTGGAGGCAGAAGCAGTCAAGGGTAGCTTAGGGTTAGGGTTAGGGTTAGGGTGAGGGTTAGGGTACGGCTTAGGGTACGGGTTCGGGGAGGGGTTCGGGTAGGGCGTAGGGTATGGATTAGGGTTAGTGTTAGGGTTAGTGTTAGGGTTAGGGCTCGGTTTAGGGTACGGGTTAGGATTAGGGTACGCGTTAGGGTTAGGGTAGGGGTTAGGGTTAGGGTACGCGTTAGGGTTAGGGTAGGGGTTAGGGTTAGGGTACGCGTTAGGGTGAGGGTAGTTATTAAACCTATCACACTCTCTAGATACACCTTAGCACGTAAAGGAATATTATTTGGGGGTACAGCCATGGAGAAGAGTTTAGACACCAGGAGAATAAAAGGAACACACCCATTATCAAGAAATCACATTAGGATTCTCTTTTTAACCTGTTCCTTAAAACACTAGTGCTTAGGAAATCTATTGGAGGCAGAAGCCGTCAAGGGTAGCTTAGGGTTAGGGTGAGGGTTAGGGTATGGCTTAGGGTACGGGTTCGGGGAGGGGTTCGGGTAGGGCGTAGGTTATGGGTTAGGGTTAGGGTTAGGGTTAGTGTTAGGGTTAGGGCTCGGTTTAGGGTACGGGTTAGGATTAGGGTACGGGTTAGGGTTAGGGTAGGGGTTAGGGTTAGGGTACGCGATACGGTGAGGTTAGTTATTAAACCTATCCCACTCTCTAGATAACCCTTAGCACGTAAAGGAATATTATTTGGGGGTCCAGCCATGGAGAAGAGTTTAGACACTAGGAGAAGATAAGGAACACACCCATTATCAAGAAATCACATTAGGATTCTCTTTTTAACCTGTTCCTTAAAACACTAGTGCTTAGGAAATCTATTGGAGGCAGAAGCAGTCAAGGGTAGCTTAGGGTTAGGGTTAGGGTTAGGGTTAGGGTGAGGGTTAGGGTACGGCTTAGGGTACGGGTTCGGGGAGGGGTTCGGGTAGGGCGTAGGGTATGGGTTACGGTTAGGGTTAGGGTTAGTGTTAGGGTTAGGGCTCGGTTTAGGGTACGGGTTAGGATTAGGGTACGCGTTAGGGTTAGGGTAGGGGTTAGGGTTAGGGTACGCGATAGGGTGAGGTTAGTTATTAAACCTATCCCACTCTCTAGATACCCCTTAGCACGTAAACGAATATTAATTGGGGGTCCAGCCATGGAGAAGAGTTTAGACACGAGGAGAAGATAAGGAACACACCCATTATCAAGAAATCACATTAGGATTCTCTTTTTAACCTGTTCCTTAAAACACTAGTGCTTAGGAAATCTATTGGAGGCAGAAGCCGTCAAGGGTAGCTTAGGGTTAGGGTTAGGGTTACGGTGAGGGGTAGGGTACGGCTTAGGGTATGGGTTCAGGGAGGGTTTCGGGTAGGGCGTAGGGTATCGGTTAGGGTTAGGGTTAGGATTAGTGTTAGGGTTAGGGCTCGGTTTAGGGTACGTGTTAAGATAAGGGTATGCGTTTGGGTTAGGGTAGGGGTTAGGGTTAGGGTACGCGTTAGGGTGAGGGTAGTTATTAAACCTATCCCACTCTCTAGATACCCCTTAGCACATAAAGGAATATTATTTGGGGGTCCAGCCATGGAGAAGAGTTTAGACACGAGGAGACGATAAGGAACACACCCATTATCAAGAAATCACATTAGGATTCTCTTTTTAACCTGTTCCTTAAAACACTAGTGCTTAGGAAATCTATTGGAGGCAGAAGCAGTCAAGGGTAGCTTAGGGTTAGGGTTAGGGTTAGGGTGAGGGTTAGGGTACGGCTTAGGGTACGGGTTCGGGGAGGGGTTCGGGTAGGGCATAGGGTATGGGTTAGGGTTAGGGTTAGGGTTAGTGTTAGGGTTAGGGCTCGGTTTAGGGTACGGGTTAGGATTAGGGTACGCGTTAGGGTTAGGGTAGGGGTTAGGGTTAGGGTACGCGTTAGGGTGAGGGTAGTTATTAAACCTATCACACTCTCTAGATACCCCTTAGCACGTAAAGGAATATTATTTGGGGGTCCAGCCATGGAGAAGAGTTTAGACACTAGCAGAAGATAAGGAACACACCCATTATCACGAAATCACATTAGGATTCTCTTTTTAACCTGTTCCTTAAAACACTAGTGCTTAGGAAATCTATTGGAGGCAGAAGCAGTCAAGGGTAGCTTAGGGTTAGGGTTAGGGTTAGGGTGAGGGTTAGGGTATGGCTTAGGGTACGGGTTCGGGGAGGGGTTCAGTTAGTGCGTAGGGTATGGGTTAGGGTTAGGGTTAGGGTTAGTGTTAGGGTTAGGGCTCGGTTTAGGGTACGGGTTAGGATTAGGGTACGCGTTAGGGTTAGGGTAGGGGTTAGGGTTAGGGTATGCGTTAGGGAGAGGGTAGTTATTAAACCTATACCACTCTCTAGATACCCCTTAGCATGTAAAGGAATATTATTTGGGGGTCCAGCCATGGAGAAGAGTTTAGATACGAGGAGAAGATAAGGAACACACCCATTATCAAGAAATCTCATTAGGATTCTCTTTTTAACCTGTTCCTTAAAACACTAGTGCTTAGGAAATCTATTGGAGGCAGAAGCAGTCAAGGGTAGCTTAGGGTTAGGGTTAGGGTTAGGGTGAGGGTTAGGGTACGGCTTAGGGTACGGGTTCGGGGAGGGGTTCGGGTAGGGCGTAGGGTATGGGTTAGGGTTAGGGTTAGGGTTAGTGTTAGGGTTAGGGCTCGGGTTAGTGTACGGGTTAGGATTAGGGTACGCGTTAGTGTTAGGGTAGGGGTTAGGGTTAGGGTACGCGATAGGGTGAGGGTAGTTATTAAACCTATCCCACTCTCTAGATACCCCTTAGCACGTAAAGGAATATTATTTGGGGGTCCAGCCATGGAGAAGAGTTTAGACACTAGGAGACGATAAGGAACACACCCATTATCAAGAAATCACATTAGGATTCTCTTTTTAACCTGTTCCTTAAAACACTAGTGCTTAGGAAGTCTATTGGAGGCAGAAGCAGTCAAGGGTAGCTTAGGGTTAGGGTTAGGGTTAGGGTGAGGGTTAGGGTCCGGCTTAGGGTACGGGTTCGGGGAGGGGTTCGGGTAGGGCGTAGGTTATGGGTTAGGGTTAGGGTTAGGGCTAGTGTTAGGGTTAGGGCTCGGTTTAGGGTACGGGTTAGGATTAGGGTGCGCGTTAGTGTTAGGGTATGGGTTAGGGTTAGGGTACGCGATAGGATGAGGTTAGTTATTAAACTTAACCCACTCTCTAGATACCCCTTAGCACGTAAAGGAATATTATTTGGGGGTCCAGCCATGGAGAAGAGTTTAGACACTAGAAGAAGATAAGGAACACACCCATTATCAAGAAATCACATTAGGATTCTCTTTTTAACCTCTTCCTTAAAACACTAGTGCTTAGGAAATCTATTGGAGGCAGAAGCAGTCAAGGGTAGCTTAGGGTTAGGGTTAGGGTTAGGGTGAGGGTTAGGGTACGGCTTAGGGTACGGGTTCGGGGAAGGGTTCGGGTAGGGCGTAGGGTATGTGTTAGGGTTAGGGTTAGGGCTAGTGTTAGGGTTAGGGTTCGGTTTAGGGTACGGGTTAGGATTAGGGTACGCGTTAGTGTTAGGGTAGGGGTTAGGGTTAGTGTACGCATTAGGGTGAGGGTAGTTATTAAACCTATCCCACTCTCTAGATACCCCTTAGCACGTAAAGGAATATTATTTGGGGGACCAGCCATGGAGAAGAGTTTAGACACGAGGAGAAGATAAGGAACACACCCATTATCAAGAAATCACATTAGGATTCTCTTTTTAACCTGTTCCTTAAAACACTAGTGCTTAAGAAATCTATTGGAGGCAGAAGCCGTCAAGGGTAGCTTAGGGTTAGGGTTAGGGTTAGGGTGAGGGTTAGGGTATGGCTTAGGGTACGGGTTCGGGGAGGGGTTCGGGTAGGGCTTAGGGTATGGGTTAGGGTTACGGTTAGGGTTAGTGTTAGGGTTAGGGCTCGGTTTAGGGTACGGGTTAGGATTAGGGTACGGGTTAGGGTTAGGGTAGGGGTTAGGGTTAGGGTACGCGATAGGGTGAGGTTAGTTATTAAACCTATCCCACTCTCTAGATAACCCTTAGCACGTAAATGAATATTACTTGGGGGTTCAGCCATGGAGAAGTGTTTAGACACTAGGAGAAGATAAGGAACACACCCATTATCAAGAAATCACATTAGGATTCTGTTTTTAACCTGTTCCTTAAAACACTAGTGCTTAGGAAATCTATTGGAGGCAGAAGCAGCCAAGGGTAGCTTAGGGTTAGGGTTAGGGTTAGGGTGAGGGTTAGGGTACGGCTTAGGGTACGGGTTCGGGGAGGGGTTCGGGTAGGGCGTAGGGTATGGGTTAGGGTTAGGGTTAGTGTTACTGTTAGGGTTAAGGCTCGGTTTAGGGTACGGGTTAGGATTAGGGTACGCGTTAGGGTTAGGGTAGGGGTTAGGTTTAGGGTACGCGATAGGGTGAGGTTAGTTATTAAACCTATCCCACTATCTAGATACCCCTTAGCACGTAAAGGAATATTATTTGGGGGTCCAGCCATGGAGAAGAGTTTAGACACGAGGAGAAGATAATGAACACACCCATTATCAAGAAATCACCTTAGGATTCTCTTTTTAACCTGTTCCTTAAAACACTAGTGCTTAGGAAATCTATTGGAGGCAGAAGCAGTCAAGGGTAGCTTAGGGTTAGGGTTAGGGTTAGGGTTAGGGTGAGGGTTAGGGTACGGCTTAGGGTACGGGTTCGGGGAGGGGTTCGGGTAGGGCGTAGGGTATGGGTTAGGGTTAGGGTTAGGGTTAGTGTTAGGGTTAGGGCTCGGTTTAGGGTACGGGTTAGGATTAGGGTACGCGTTAGGGTTAGGGTAGGGGTTAGGGTTAGGGTACGCGATAGGGTGAGGTTAGTTATTAAACCTATCCCACTCTCTAGATACCCCTTAGCACGTAAACGAATATTAATTGGGGGTCCAGCCATGGAGAAGAGTTTAGACACGAGGAGAAGATAAGGAACACACCCATTATAAAGAAATCACATTAGGATTCTCTTTTTAACCTGTTCCTTAAAACACTAGTGCTTAGGAAATCTATTGGAGGCAGAAGCCGTCAAGGGTAGCTTAGGGTTAGGGTTAGGGTTACGGTGAGGGGTAGGGTACGGCTTAGGGTATGGGTTCAGGGAGGGTTTCGGGTAGGGCGTAGGGTATCGGTTAGGGTTAGGGTTAGGATTAGTGTTAGGGTTAGGGCTCGGTTTAGGGTACGTGTTAAGATAAGGGTATGCGTTTGGGTTAGGGTAGGGGTTAGGGTTAGGGTACGCGTTAGGGTGAGGGTAGTTATTAAACCTATCCCACTCTCTAGATACCCCTTAGCACATAAAGGAATATTATTTGGGGGTCCAGCCATGGAGAAGAGTTTAGACACGAGGAGACGATAAGGAACACACCCATTATCAAGAAATCACATTAGGATTCTCTTTTTAACCTGTTCCTTAAAACACTAGTGCTTAGGAAATCTATTGGAGGCAGAAGCAGTCAAGGGTAGCTTAGGGTTAGGGTTAGGGTTAGGGTGAGGGTTAGGGTACGGCTTAGGGTACGGGTTAGGGGAGGGGTTCGGGTAGGGCATAGGGTATGGGTTAGGGTTAGGGTTAGGGTTAGTGTTAGGGTTAGGGCTCGGTTTAGGGTACGGGTTAGGATTAGGGTACGCGTTAGGGTTAGGGTAGGGGTTAGGGTTAGGGTATGCGTTAGGGAGAGGGTAGTTATTAAACCTATCCCACTCTCTAGATACCCCTTAGCATGTAAAGGAATATTATTTGGGGGTCCAGCCATGGAGAAGAGTTTAGATACGAGGAGAAGATAAGGAACACACCCATTATCAAGAAATCTCATTAGGATTCTCTTTTTAACCTGTTCCTTAAAACACTAGTGCTTAGGAAATCTATTGGAGGCAGAAGCAGTCAAGGGTAGCTTAGGGTTAGGGTTAGGGTTAGGGTGAGGGTTAGGGTACGGCTTAGGGTACGGGTTCGGGGAGGGGTTCGGGTAGGGCGTAGGGTATGGGTTAGGGTTAGGGTTAGGGTTAGTGTTAGGGTTAGGGCTCGGGTTAGGGTACGGGTTAGGATTAGGGTACGCGTTAGTGTTAGGGTAGGGGTTAGGGTTAGGGTACGCGATAGGGTGAGGGTAGTTATTAAACCTATCCCACTCTCTAGATACCCCTTAGCACGTAAAGGAATATTATTTGGGGGTCCAGCCATGGAGAAGAGTTTAGACACTAGGAGACGATAAGGAACACACCCATTATCAAGAAATCACATTAGGATTCTCTTTTTAACCTGTTCCTTAAAACACTAGTGCTTAGGAAGTCTATTGGAGGCAGAAGCAGTCAAGGGTAGCTTAGGGTTAGGGTTAGGGTTAGGGTGAGGGTTAGGGTCCGGCTTAGGGTACGGGTTCGGGGAGGGGTTCGGGTAGGGCGTAGGTTATGGGTTAGGGTTAGGGTTAGGGCTAGTGTTAGGGTTAGGGCTCGGTTTAGGGTACGGGTTAGGATTAGGGTGCGCGTTAGTGTTAGGGTATGGGTTAGGGTTAGGGTACGCGATAGGATGAGGTTAGTTATTAAACTTAACCCACTCTCTAGATACCCCTTAGCACGTAAAGGAATATTATTTGGGGGTCCAGCCATGGAGAAGAGTTTAGACACTAGCAGAAGATAAGGAACACACCCATTATCAAGAAATCACATTAGGATTCTCTTTTTAACCTCTTCCTTAAAACACTAGTGCTTAGGAAATCTATTGGAGGCAGAAGCAGTCAAGGGTAGCTTAGGGTTAGGGTTAGGGTTAGGGTGAGGGTTAGGGTACGGCTTAGGGTACGGGTTCGGGGAAGGGTTCGGGTAGGGCGTAGGGTATGTGTTAGGGTTAGGGTTAGGGCTAGTGTTAGGGTTAGGGTTCGGTTTAGGGTACGGGTTAGGAATAGGGTACGCGTTAGTGTTAGGGTAGGGGTTAGGGTTAGTGTACGCATTAGGGTGAGGGTAGTTATTAAACCTATCCCACTCTCTAGATACCCCTTAGCACGTAAAGGAATATTATTTGGGGGACCAGCCATGGAGAAGAGTTTAGACACGAGGAGAAGATAAGGAACACACCCATTATCAAGAAATCACATTAGGATTCTGTTTTTAACCTGTTCCTTAAAACACTAGTGCTTAGGAAATCTATTGGAGGCAGAAGCAGTCAAGGGTAGCTTAGGGTTAGGGTTAGGGTTAGGGTGAGGGTTAGGGTACGGCTTAGGGTACGGGTTCGGGGAGGGGTTCGGGTAGGGCGTAGGGTATGGGTTAGGGTTAGGGTTAGTGTTACTGTTAGGGTTAAGGCTCGGTTTAGGGTACGGGTTAGGATTAGGGTACGCGTTAGGGTTAGGGTAGGGGTTAGGTTTAGGGTACGCGATAGGGTGAGGTTAGTTATTAAACCTATCCCACTATCTAGATACCCCTTAGCACGTAAAGGAATATTATTTGGGGGTCCAGCCATGGAGAAGAGTTTAGACACGAGGAGAAGATAATGAACACACCCATTATCAAGAAATCACCTTAGGATTCTCTTTTTAACCTGTTCCTTAAAACACTAGCGCTTAGGAAATCTATTGGAGGCAGAAGCCGTCAAGGGTAGCTTAGGGTTAGGGTTAGGATTAGGGTGAGGCGTAGGGCACGGCTTAGGGTACAGGTTCAGGGAGGGGTTCGGGTAGGGCGTAGGGTATGGGTTAGGGTTAGGGTTAGGGTTAGGGTTAGGGCTCGGTTTAGGGTACGGGTTAGGATTAGGGTACGCGTTAGGGTTAGGGTATGGGTTAGGGTTACTGTACGCGTTAGGGTGAGTGTAGTTATTAAACCTATCCCACTCTCTAGATACCCCTTAGCACGTAAAGGAATATTATTTGGGGGTCCAGCCATGGAGAAGAGTTTAGACACGAGGAGAAGATAAGGAACACACCCATTATCAAGAAATCACATTAGGATTCTCTTTTTAACCTGTTCCTTAAAACATTAGTGCTTAGGAAATCTATTGGAGGCAGAAGCAGTCAAGGGTAGCTTAGGGTTAGGGTTAGGGTTAGGGTGAGGGTTAGGGTACGGCTTAGGGTACGGGTTCGGGGAGGGGTTCGGGTAGGGCGTAGGGTATGAGTTAGGGTTAGGGTTAGGGCTAGTGTTAGGGTTAGGGCTCGGTTTAGGGTACGGGTTAGTCTTAGGGTACGCGTTAGGGTTAGGGTAGGGGTTAGGGTTAGTGTACGCTTTAGGGTGAGGATAGTTATTAAACCTATCCCACTCTCTAGATACCCCTTAGCACGTAAAGGAATATTATTTGGGTTAGGGTTAGGGTTAGGGTTAGGGTTAGGGTTAGGGCTCGGTTTAGGGTAGGGGTTAAGATTAGGGTATGCGTTAGGGTTAGGGTAGGGGTTAGGGTTAGGGTACGCGTTAGGGTGAGGGTAGTTATTAAACCTATTCCACTCTCTAGATACCACTTAGCACGTAAAGGAATATTATTTGGGGGTCCAGCCATGGAGAAGAGTTTAGACACTAGGAGAAGATAAGGAACACACCCATTATCAAGAAATCACATTAGGATTCTCTTTTTAACCTGTTCCTTAAAACACTAGTGCTTAGGAAATCTATTGGAGGCAGAAGCATTCAAGGGTAGCTTAGGGTTAGGGTTAGGGTTAGTGTACGGCTTAGTGTACGGGTTCGGGGAGGGGTTCGGGTAGGGAGTAGGGTATGGGTTAGGGTTAGGGTTAGGGTTAGGGCTCGGTTTAGGGTTCGGGTTAGGATTAGGGTACGCGTTAGGGTTAGGGTAGGTGTTAGGGTTAGGGTACGCGATAGGGTGAGGTTAGTTATTAAACCTATCCCACTCTCTAGATACCCCTTAGCACGTAAAGGAATATTAATTGGGGGTCCAGCCATGGAGAAGAGTTTAGACACGAGGAGAAGATAAGGAACACACCCATTATCAAGAAATCACATTAGGATTCTCTTTTTAACCTGTTCCTTAAAACACTAGTGCTTAGGAAATCTATTGGAGGCAGAAGCCGTCAAGGGTAGCTTAGGGTTAGGGTTAGGATTAGGGTGAGGGGTAGGGTACGGCTTAGGGTACAGGTTCAGGGAGGGGTTCGGGTAGGGCGTAGGGTATGGGTTAGGTTTAGGGTTAGGGTTAGTGTTAGGGATAGGGCTCGGTTTAGGGTACGGGTTAGGATTAGGATACGCGTTAAGGTTAGGGTAGGGGTTAGGGTTAGTGTAGGCGTTAGGGTGAGGGTAGTTATTAAACCTATCACACTCTCTAGATACCCCTTAGCACGTAAAGGAATATTATTTGGGGGTCCAGCCATGGAGAAGAGTTTAGACACGAGGAGAAGATAAGGAACACACCCATTATCAAGAAATCACATTAGGATTCTCTTTTTAACCTGTTCCTTAAAACACTAGTGCTTAGGAAATCTATTGGAGGCAGAAGCAGTCAAGGGTAGCTTAGGGTTAGGGTTAGGGTTAGGGTGAGGGTTAGGGTACGGCTTAGGGTACGGGTTCTGGGAGGGGTTCGGGTAGGGCGTAGGGTATGGGTTAGGGTTAGGGTTAGGGTTAGTGTTAGGTTTAGGGCTCGGATTAGGTTACGGGTTAGGATTAGGGTACGCGTTAGTGTTAGGGTAGGGGTTAGGGTTAGGGTACGCGATAGGGTGAGGTTAGTTATTAAACCTATCCCACTCTCTAGATACCCCTTAGCACGTAAAGGAATATTATTAGGGGGTCCAGCCATGGAGAAGAGTTTAGACACTAGGAGAAGATAAGGAACACACCCATTATCACGAAATCACATTAGGATTCTCTTTTTAACCTGTTCCTTAAAACACTAGTGCTTAGGATGTCTATTGGAGGCAGAAGCAGTCAAGGGTAGCTTAGGGTTAGGGTTAGGGTGAGGGTGAGGGTTAGGGTAAGGCTTAGGGTACGGGTTCGGGGAGGGGTTCGGGTAGGGCGTAGGGTATGGGTTACGGTTAGGGTTAGGGCTAGTGTTAGGGTTAGGGCTCGGTTTAGGGTACGGGTTAGGATTAGGGTGCGCATTAGGGTTAGGGTAGGGGTTAGGGTTAGAGTACGCATTAGGGTGAGGGTAGTTATTAAACCTATCCCACTCTCTAGATACCCCTTAGCACGTAAAGGAATATTATTTTGGGGTCCAGCCATGGAGAAGAGTTTAGACACTAGGAGAAGATAAGGAACACACCCATCATCAAGAAATCACATTACGATTCTCTTTTTAACCTGTTCCTTAAAACACTAGTGCTTAGGAAATCTATTGGAGGCAGAAGCAGTCAAGGGTAGCTTAGGTTTAGGGTTAGGGTTAGGGTGAGGTTTAGGGTACGGTTTAGGGTACGGGTTCGGGGTGGGGTTCGGGTAGGGCGTAGGGTATTGGTTAGGGTTAGGGTTAGGGTTAGTGTTAGGGTTAGGGCTCGGTTTAGGGTACGGGTTAGGATTAGGGTACGCGTTAGGGTTAGGGTAGGGGTTAGGGTTAGGGTACGCGATAGGGTGAGGTTAGTTATTAAACCTGTCCCACTCTCTAGATAACCCTTAGCACGTAAAGGAATATTATTTGGGGGTCCAGCCATGGAGAAGAGTTTAGACACTAGGAGAAGATAAGGAACACACCCATTATCACGAAATCACATTAGGATTCTCTTTTTAACCTGTTCCTTAAAACACTAGTGCTTAGGAAATCTATTGGAGGCAGAAGCAGTCAAGGGTAGCTTAGGGTTAGGGTTAACATTACGGTGAGGGGTAGGGTACGGCTTAGGGTACGGGTTCGGGGAGGGGTTCGGGTAGGGCGTAGGGTATGGTTTAGGGTTAGGGTTAGGGTTAGGGTTAGGGTTAGGACTCGGTTTAGGGTACGGGTTAGGATTAGGGTACGCGTTAGGGTTAGGGTAGGGTTAGGGTTAGTGTACGCATTAGGGTGAGGATAGTTATTAAACCTATCCCACTCTCTAGATACCCCTTAGCACGTAAAGGAATATTATTTGGGGGTCCAGCCATGGAGAAGAGTTTAGACACTAGGAGAAGATAAGGAACACACCCATTATCAAGAAATCACATTAAGATTCTCTTTTTAACCTGTTCCTTAAAACACTAGTGCTTAGGAAATCTATTGGAGGCAGAAGCAGTCAAGGGTAGGTTAGGGTTAGGGTTAGGATTACGGTGAGGGTTAGGGTACGGCTTAGGGTACGGGTTCAGGGAGGGTTTCGGGTAGGGCGTAGGGTATGGGTTAGGGTTAGGGTTAGGGCTAGTGTTAGGGTTAGGGCTCGGTTTAGGTTACGGGTTAGGATTAGGGTACGCGTTAGGGTGAGGTTAGTTATTAAACCTATCCCACTCTCTAGATACCCCTTAGCACGTAAAGGAATATTATTAGGGGGTCCAGCCATGGAGAAGAGTTCAGACACTAGGAGAAGATAAGGAACACACCCATTATCAAGAAATCACATTAGGATTCTCTTTTTAAACTGTTCCTTAAAACACTAGTGCTTAGGAAATCTATTGGAGGCAGAAGCAGTCAAGGGTACCTTAGGTTTAGGGTTAGGGTTAGGGTAAAGCTTAGGGTACGGGTTCGGGTAGGGCGTAGGGTATGGGTTAGGGTTAGGGTTAGGGTTAGTGTTAGGGTTAGGGCTCGGTTTAGGGTACGGGTTAGGATTAGGGTACGCGTTAGTGTTAGGGTAGGGGTTAGGGTTAGGTTACGCGATAGGGTGAGGGTAGTTATTAAACCTATCCCACTCTCTAGATACCCCTTAGCACGTAAAGGAATATTATTTGGGGGTCCAGCCATGGAGAAGAGTTTAGACACTAGGAGAAGATAAGGAACACACCCATTATCAAGAAATCACATTAGGATTCTCTTTTTAACCTGTTCCTTAAAACACTAGTGCTTAGGAAGTCTATTGGAGGCAGAAGCAGTCAAGGGTAGCTTAAGGTTAGGGTTAGGGTTAGGGTGAGGGTTAGGGTACGGCTTAGGGTACGGGTTCGGGGAGGGGTTCGGGTAGGGCGTAGGTTATGGGTTAGCGTTAGGGTTAGGGCTAGTGTTAGGTTTAGGGCTCGGTTTAGGGTACGGGTTAGGATTAGGGTGCGCGTTAGGGTTAGGGTAGGGGTTACGGTTAGGGTACGCGATAGGGTGAGGTTAGTTATTAAACCTATCCCACTCTCTAGATACCCCTTAGCACGTAAAGGAATATTATTTGGGGGTCCAGCCATGGAGAAGAGTTTAGACACTAGGAGAAGATAAGGAACACACCCATTATCAAGAAATCACATTAGGATTCTCTTTTTAACCTGTTCCTTAAAACACTAGCGCTTAGGAAATCTATTGGAGGCAGAAGCCGTCAAGGGTAGCTTAGGGTTAGGGTTAGGATTAGGGTGAGGCGTAGGGCACGGCTTAGGGTACAGGTTCAGGGAGGGGTTCGGGTAGGGCGTAGGGTATGGGTTAGGGTTAGGGTTAGGGTTAGGGTTAGGGTTAGGGCTCGGTTTAGGGTACGGGTTAGGATTAGGGTACGCGTTAGGGTTAGGGTATGGGTTAGGGTTAGTGTACGCGTTAGGGTGAGTGTAGTTATTAAACCTATCCCACTCTCTAGATACCCCTTAGCACGTAAAGGAATATTATTTGGGGGTCCAGCCATGGAGAAGAGTTTAGACACGAGGAGAAGATAAGGAACACACCCATTATCAAGAAATCACATTAGGATTCTCTTTTTAACCTGTTCCTTAAAACATTAGTGCTTAGGAAATCTATTGGAGGCAGAAGCAGTCAAGGGTAGCTTAGGGTTAGGGTTAGGGTTAGGGTGAGGGTTAGGGTACGGCTTAGGGTACGGGTTCGGGGAGGGGTTCGGGTAGGGCGTAGGGTATGAGTTAGGGTTAGGGTTAGGGCTAGTGTTAGGGTTAGGGCTCGGTTTAGGGTACGGGTTAGTCTTAGGGTACGCGTTAGGGTTAGGGTAGGGGTTAGGGTTAGTGTACGCTTTAGGGTGAGGATAGTTATTAAACCTATCCCACTCTCTAGATACCCCTTAGCACGTAAAGGAATATTATTTGGGTTAGGGTTAGGGTTAGGGTTAGGGTTAGGGCTCGGTTTAGTGTAGGGGTTAAGATTAGGGTATGCGTTAGGGTTAGGGTAGGGGTTAGGGTTAGGGTACGCGTTAGGGTGAGGGTAGTTATTAAACCTATCCCACTCTCTAGATACCACTTAGCACGAAAAGGAATATTATTTGGGGGTCCAGCCATGGAGAAGAGTTTAGACACTAGGAGAAGATAAGGAACACACCCATTATCAAGAAATCACATTAGGATTCTCTTTTTAACCTGTTCCTTAAAACACTAGTGCTTAGGAAATCTATTGGAGGCAGAAGCATTCAAGGGTAGCTTAGGGTTAGGGTTAGGGTTAGTGTACGGCTTAGTGTACGGGTTCGGGCAGGGGTTCGGGTAGGGAGTAGGGTATGGGTTAGGGTTAGGGTTAGGGTTAGGGCTCGGTTTAGGGTTCGGGTTAGGATTAGGGTACGCGTTAGGGTTAGGGTAGGTGTTAGGGTTAGGGTACGCGATAGGGTGAGGTTAGTTATTAAACCTATCCCACTCTCTAGATACCCCTTAGCACGTAAAGGAATATTAATTGGGGGTCCAGCCATGGAGAAGAGTTTAGACACGAGGAGAAGATAAGGAACACACCCATTATCAAGAAATCACATTAGGATTCTCTTTTTAACCTGTTCCTTAAAACACTAGTGCTTAGGAAATCTATTGGAGGCAGAAGCCGTCAAGGGTAGCTTAGGGTTAGGTTAGGATTAGGGTGAGGGGTAGGGTACGGCTTAGGGTACAGGTTCAGGGAGGGGTTCGGGTCGGGCGTAGGGTATGGGTTAGGTTTAGGGTTAGGGTTAGTGTTAGGGTTAGGGCTCGGTTTAGGGTACGGGTTAGGATTAGGATACGCGTTAAGGTTAGGGTAGGGGTTAGGGTTAGTGTAGGCGTTAGGGTGAGGGTAGTTATTAAACCTATCACACTCTCTAGATACCCCTTAGCACGTAAAGGAATATTATTTGGGGGTCCAGCCATGGAGAAGAGTTTAGACACGAGGAGAAGATAAGGAACACACCCATTATCAAGAAATCACATTAGGATTCTCTTTTTAACCTGTTCCTTAAAACACTAGTGCTTAGGAAATCTATTGGAGGCAGAAGCAGTCAAGGGTAGCTTAGGGTTAGGGTTAGGGTTAGGGTGAGGGTTAGGGTACGGGTTCGGGGAGGGGTTCGGGTAGGGCGTAGGGTATGGGTTAGGGTTAGGGTTAGGGTTAGTGTTAGGGTTAGGGCTCGGTTTAGGTTACGGGTTAGGATTAGGGTACGCGTTAGTGTTAGGGTAGGGGTTAGGGTTAGGGTACGCGATAGGGTGAGGTTAGTTATTAAACCTATCCCACTCTCTAGATACCCCTTAGCACGTAAAGGAATATTATTAGGGGGTCCAGCCATGGAGAAGAGTTTAGACACTAGGAGAAGATAAGGAACACACCCATTATCAAGAAATCACATTAGGATTCTCTTTTTAACCTGTTCCTTAAAACACTAGTGCTTAGGATGTCTATTGGAGGCAGAAGCAGTCAAGGGTAGCTTAGGGTTAGGGTTAGGGTGAGGGTGAGGGTTAGGGTAAGGCTTAGGGTACGGGTTCGGGGAGGGGTTCGGGTAGGGCGTAGGGTATGGGTTACGGTTAGGGTTAGGGCTAGTGTTAGGGTTAGGGCTCGGTTTAGGGTACGGGTTAGGATTAGGGTGCGCATTAGGGTTAGGGTAGGGGTTAGGGTTAGAGTACGCATTAGGGTGAGGGTAGTTATTAAACCTATCCCACTCTCTAGATACCCCTTAGCACGTAAAGGAATATTATTTTGGGGTCCAGCCATGGAGAAGAGTTTAGACACTAGGAGAAGATAAGGAACACACCCATCATCAAGAAATCACATTACGATTCTCTTTTTAACCTGTTCCTTAAAACACTAGTGCTTAGGAAATCTATTGGAGGCAGAAGCAGTCAAGGGTAGCTTAGGTTTAGGGTTAGGGTTAGGGTGAGGGTTAGGGTACGGTTTAGGGTACGGGTTCGGGGTGGGGTTCGGGTAGGGCGTAGGGTATTGGTTAGGGTTAGGGTTAGGGTTAGTGTTAGGGTTAGGGCTCGGTTTAGGGTACGGGTTAGGATTAGGGTACGCGTTAGGGTTAGGGTAGGGGTTAGGGTTAGGGTACGCGATAGGGTGAGGTTAGTTATTAAACCTATCCCACTCTCTAGATAACACTTAGCACGTAAAGGAATATTATTTGGGGGTCCAGCCATGGAGAAGAGTTTAGACACTAGGAGAAGATAAGGAACACACCCATTATCACGAAATCACATTAGGATTCTCTTTTTAACCTGTTCCTTAAAACACTAGTGCTTAGGAAATCTATTGGAGGCAGAAGCAGTCAAGGGTAGCTTAGGGTTAGGGTTAACATTACGGTGAGGGGTAGGGTACGGCTTAGGGTACGGGTTCGGGGAGGGGTTCGGGTAGGGCGTAGGGTATGGTTTAGGGTTAGGGTTAGGGTTAGGGTTAGTGTTAGGACTCGGTTTAGGGTACGGGTTAGGATTAGGGTACGCGTTAGGGTTAGGGTAGGGTTAGGGTTAGTGTACGCATTAGGGTGAGGATAGTTATTAAACCTATCCCACTCTCTAGATACCCCTTAGCACGTAAAGGAATATTATTTGGGGGTCCAGCCATGGAGAAGAGTTTAGACACTAGGAGAAGATAAGGAACACACCCATTATCAAGAAATCACATTAAGATTCTCTTTTTAACCTGTTCCTTAAAACACTAGTGCTTAGGAAATCTATTGGAGGCAGAAGCAGTCAAGGGTAGGTTAGGGTTAGGGTTAGGATTACGGTGAGGGTTAGGGTACGGCTTAGGGTACGGGTTCAGGGAGGGTTTCGGGTAGGCGTAGGGTATGGGTTAGGGTTAGGGTTAGGGCTAGTGTTAGGGTTAGGGCTCGGTTTAGGTTACGGGTTAGGATTAGGGTACGCGTTAGGGTGAGGTTAGTTATTAAACCTATCCCACTCTCTAGATACCCCTTAGCACGTAAAGGAATATTATTAGGGGGTCCAGCCATGGAGAAGAGTTCAGACACTAGGAGAAGATAAGGAACACACCCATTATCAAGAAATCACATTAGGATTCTCTTTTTAAACTGTTCCTTAAAACACTAGTGCTTAGGAAATCTATTGGAGGCAGAAGCAGTCAAGGGTACCTTAGGGTTAGGGTTAGGGTTAGGGTAAAGCTTAGGGTACGGGTTCGGGTAGGGCGTAGGGTATGGGTTAGGGTTAGGGTTAGGGTTAGTGTTAGGGTTAGGGCTCGGTTTAGGGTACGGGTTAGGATTAGGGTACGCGTTAGTGTTAGGGTAGGGGTTAGGGTTAGGTTACGCGATAGGGTGAGGGTAGTTATTAAACCTATCCCACTCTCTAGATACCCCTTAGCACGTAAAGGAATATTATTTGGGGGTCCAGCCATGGAGAAGAGTTTAGACACTAGGAGAAGATAAGGAACACACCCATTATCAAGAAATCACATTAGGATTCTCTTTTTAACCTGTTCCTTAAAACACTAGTGCTTAGGAAGTCTATTGGAGGCAGAAGCAGTCAAGGGTAGCTTAAGGTTAGGGTTAGGGTTAGGGTGAGGGTTAGGGTACGGCTTAGGGTACGGGTTCGGGGAGGGGTTCGGGTAGGGCGTAGGTTATGGGTTAGCGTTAGGGTTAGGGCTAGTGTTAGGTTTAGGGCTCGGTTTAGGGTACGGGTTAGGATTAGGGTGCGCGTTAGGGTTAGGGTAGGGGTTACGGTTAGGGTACGCGATAGGGTGAGGTTAGTTATTAAACCTATCCCACTCTCTAGATACCCCTTAGCACGTAAAGGAATATTATTTGGGGGTCCAGCCATGGAGAAGAGTTTAGACACTAGGAGAAGATAAGGAACACACCCATTATCAAGAAATCACATTAGGATTCTCTTTTTAACCTGTTCCTTAAAACACTAGCGCTTAGGAAATCTATTGGAGGCAGAAGCCGTCAAGGGTAGCTTAGGGTTAGGGTTAGGATTAGGGTGAGGCGTAGGGCACGGCTTAGGGTACAGGTTCAGGGAGGGGTTCGGGTAGGGCGTAGGGTATGGGTTAGGGTTAGGGTTAGGGTTAGGGTTAGGGTTAGGGCTCGGTTTAGGGTACGGGTTAGGATTAGGGTACGCGTTAGGGTTAGGGTATGGGTTAGGGTTAGTGTACGCGTTAGGGTGAGTGTAGTTATTAAACCTATCCCACTCTCTAGATACCCCTTAGCACGTAAAGGAATATTATTTGGGGGTCCAGCCATGGAGAAGAGTTTAGACACGAGGAGAAGATAAGGAACACACCCATTATCAAGAAATCACATTAGGATTCTCTTTTTAACCTGTTCCTTAAAACATTAGTGCTTAGGAAATCTATTGGAGGCAGAAGCAGTCAAGGGTAGCTTAGGGTTAGGGTTAGGGTTAGGGTGAGGGTTAGGGTACGGCTTAGGGTACGGGTTCGGGGAGGGGTTCGGGTAGGGCGTAGGGTATGAGTTAGGGTTAGGGTTAGGGCTAGTGTTAGGGTTAGGGCTCGGTTTAGGGTACGGGTTAGTCTTAGGGTACGCGTTAGGGTTAGGGTAGGGGTTAGGGTTAGTGTACGCTTTAGGGTGAGGATAGTTATTAAACCTATCCCACTCTCTAGATACCCCTTAGCACGTAAAGGAATATTATTTGGGTTAGGGTTAGGGTTAGGGTTAGGGTTAGGGTTAGGGCTCGGTTTAGTGTAGGGGTTAAGATTAGGGTATGCGTTAGGGTTAGGGTAGGGGTTAGGGTTAGGGTACGCGTTAGGGTGAGGGTAGTTATTAAACCTATCCCACTCTCTAGATACCACTTAGCACGTAAAGGAATATTATTTGGGGGTCCAGCCATGGAGAAGAGTTTAGACACTAGGAGAAGATAAGGAACACACCCATTATCAAGAAATCACATTAGGATTCTCTTTTTAACCTGTTCCTTAAAACACTAGTGCTTAGGAAATCTATTGGAGGCAGAAGCATTCAAGGGTAGCTTAGGGTTAGGGTTAGGGTTAGTGTACGGCTTAGTGTACGGGTTCGGGCAGGGGTTCGGGTAGGGAGTAGGGTATGGGTTAGGGTTAGGGTTAGGGTTAGGGCTCGGTTTAGGGTTCGGGTTAGGATTAGGGTACGCGTTAGGGTTAGGGTAGGTGTTAGGGTTAGGGTACGCGATAGGGTGAGGTTAGTTATTAAACCTATCCCACTCTGAAGATACCCCTTAGCACGTAAAGGAATATTAATTGGGGGTCCAGCCATGGAGAAGAGTTTAGACACGAGGAGAAGATAAGGAACACACCCATTATCAAGAAATCACATTAGGATTCTCTTTTTAACCTGTTCCTTAAAACACTAGTGCTTAGGAAATCTATTGGAGGCAGAAGCCGTCAAGGGTAGCTTAGGGTTAGGTTAGGATTAGGGTGAGGGGTAGGGTACGGCTTAGGGTACAGGTTCAGGGAGGGGTTCGGGTCGGGCGTAGGGTATGGGTTAGGTTTAGGGTTAGGGTTAGTGTTAGGGTTAGGGCTCGGTTTAGGGTACGGGTTAGGATTAGGATACGCGTTAAGGTTAGGGTAGGGGTTAGGGTTAGTGTAGGCGTTAGGGTGAGGGTAGTTATTAAACCTATCACACTCTCTAGATACCCCTTAGCACGTAAAGGAATATTATTTGGGGGTCCAGCCATGGAGAAGAGTTTAGACACGAGGAGAAGATAAGGAACACACCCATTATCAAGAAATCACATTAGGATTCTCTTTTTAACCTGTTCCTTAAAACACTAGTGCTTAGGAAATCTATTGGAGGCAGAAGCAGTCAAGGGTAGCTTAGGGTTAGGGTTAGGGTTAGGGTGAGGGTTAGGGTACGGGTTCGGGGAGGGGTTCGGGTAGGGCGTAGGGTATGGGTTAGGGTTAGGGTTAGGGTTAGTGTTAGGGTTAGGGCTCGGTTTAGGTTACGGGTTAGGATTAGGGTACGCGTTAGTGTTAGGGTAGGGGTTAGGGTTAGGGTACGCGATAGGGTGAGGTTAGTTATTAAACCTATCCCACTCTCTAGATACCCCTTAGCACGTAAAGGAATATTATTAGGGGGTCCAGCCATGGAGAAGAGTTTAGACACTAGGAGAAGATAAGGAACACACCCATTATCAAGAAATCACATTAGGATTCTCTTTTTAACCTGTTCCTTAAAACACTAGTGCTTAGGATGTCTATTGGAGGCAGAAGCAGTCAAGGGTAGCTTAGGGTTAGGGTTAGGGTGAGGGTGAGGGTTAGGGTAAGGCTTAGGGTACGGGTTCGGGGAGGGGTTCGGGTAGGGCGTAGGGTATGGGTTACGGTTAGGGTTAGGGCTAGTGTTAGGGTTAGGGCTCGGTTTAGGGTACGGGTTAGGATTAGGGTGCGCATTAGGGTTAGGGTAGGGGTTAGGGTTAGAGTACGCATTAGGGTGAGGGTAGTTATTAAACCTATCCCACTCTCTAGATACCCCTTAGCACGTAAAGGAATATTATTTTGGGGTCCAGCCATGGAGAAGAGTTTAGACACTAGGAGAAGATAAGGAACACACCCATCATCAAGAAATCACATTACGATTCTCTTTTTAACCTGTTCCTTAAAACACTAGTGCTTAGGAAATCTATTGGAGGCAGAAGCAGTCAAGGGTAGCTTAGGTTTAGGGTTAGGGTTAGGGTGAGGGTTAGGGTACGGTTTAGGGTACGGGTTCGGGGTGGGGTTCGGGTAGGGCGTAGGGTATTGGTTAGGGTTAGGGTTAGGGTTAGTGTTAGGGTTAGGGCTCGGTTTAGGGTACGGGTTAGGATTAGGGTACGCGTTAGTGTTAGGGTAGGGGTTAGGGTTAGGGTACGCGATAGGGTGAGGTTAGTTATTAAACCTATCCCTCTCTCTAGATACCCCTTAGCACGTAAAGGAATATTATTTTGGGGTCCAGCCATGGAGAAGAGTTTAGACACTAGGAGAAGATAAGGAACACACCCATTATCAAGAAATCACATTAGGATTCTCTTTTTAACCTGTTCCTTAAAACACTAGTGCTTAGGAAGTCTATTGGAGGCAGAAGCAGTCAAGGGTAGCTTAAGGTTAGGGTTAGGGTTAGGGTGAGGGTTAGGGTACGGCTTAGGGTACGGGTTCGGGGAGGGGTTCGGGTAGGGCGTAGGTTATGGGTTAGCGTTAGGGTTAGGGCTAGTGTTAGGTTTAGGGCTCGGTTTAGGGTACGGGTTAGGATTAGGGTGCGCGTTAGGGTTAGGGTAGGGGTTACGGTTAGGGTACGCGATAGGGTGAGGTTAGTTATTAAACCTATCCCACTCTCTAGATACCCCTTAGCACGTAAAGGAATATTATTTGGGGGTCCAGCCATGGAGAAGAGTTTAGACACTAGGAGAAGATAAGGAACACACCCATTATCAAGAAATCACATTAGGATTCTCTTTTTAACCTGTTCCTTAAAACACTAGTGCTTAGGAAATCTATTGGAGGCAGAAGCAGTCAAGGGTAGCTTAGGGTTAGGGTTAGGGTTAGGGTGAGGGTTAGGGTACGGCTTAGGGTCCGGGTTCGGGGAGGGGTTCGGGTAGGGCGTAGGGTATGGGTTAGGGTTAGGGTTAGGGCTAGTGTTAGGTTTAGGGCTCGGTTTAGTGTATGGGTTAGGATTAGGGTACGCATTAGGGTTAGGGTAGGGGTTAGGGTTAGTGTACGCATTAGGGTGAGGGTAGTTATTAAACCTATCCCACTCTCTAGATACCCCTTAGCACGTAAAGGAATATTATTTGGGGGACCAGCCATGGAGAAGAGTTTAGACACGCGGAGAAGATAAGGAACACACCCATTATCAAGAAATCACATTAGGATTCTCTTTTTAACCTGTTCCTTAAAACACTAGTGCTTAGGAAATCTATTGGAGGCAGAAGCCGTCAAGGGTAGCTTAGGGTTAGGGTTAGGGTTAGGGTGAGGGGTAGGGTACGGCTTAGTGTACGGGTTCAGGGACGGGTTCGGGTAGGGCGTAGGGTATGGGTTAGGGTTAGGGTTAGGGTTAGTGTTAGGGTTAGGGCTCAGTTTAGCGTACGGGTTAAGATTAGGGTACGCGTTAGGTTTAGGGTAGGGGTTAGGGGTAGGGTACGCGTTAGGGTGAGGTTAGTTATTAAACCTATCCCACTCTCTAGATACCCCTTAGCACGTAAAGGAATATTATTTGGGGGTCCAGCCATGGAGAAGAGTTTAGACACTAGGAGAAGATAAGGAACACAACCATTATCCCGAAATCACATTAGGATTATATTTTTAACCTGTTCCTTAAAACACTAGTGCTTAGGAAATCTATTGGAGGCAGAAGCAGTCAAGGGTAGCTTAGGGTTAGGGTTAGGGTTAGGGTGAGGGTTAGGGTACGGCTTAGGGTACGGGTTCGGCGAGGGGTTCGGGTAGGGCGTAGGGTATGGGTTAGGGTTAGGGTTAGGGCTAGTGTTAGGGTTAGGGCTCGGTTTAGGTTACGGGTTAGGATTAGGGTACGCGTTAGGGTTAGGGTAGGGGTTAGGGTTAGTGTACGCATTAGGGTGAGGGTAGTTATTAAACCTATCCCACTCTCTAGATACCCCTTAGCACGTAAAGGAATATTATTTGGGGGTCCAGCCATGGAGAAGAGTTTAGACACGAGGAGAAGATAAGGAACACACCCATTATCAAGAAATCACATTAGGATTCTCTTTTTAACCTGTTCCTTAAAACACTAGTGCTTAGGAAATCTATTGGAGGCAGAAGCAGTCAAGGGTAGCTTAGGGTTTGGGTTAGGGTTACGGTACAGCTTAGGGTACGGGTTCGGGTAGGGCGTAGGGTATGGGTTAGGGTTAGGGTTAGGGTTAGTGTTAGGGTTAGGGCTCGGTTTAGGGTTCGGGTTAGGATTAGGGTACGCGTTAGGGTTAGGGTAGGGGTTAGGGTTAGGGTACGCGATAGGGTGAGGTTAGTTATTAAACCTATCCCACTCTCTAGATACCCCTTAGCACGTAAAGGAATATTAATTGGGGGTCCAGCCATGGAGAAGAGTTTAGACACGAGGAGAAGATAAGGAACACACCCATTATCAAGAAATCACATTAGGATTCTCTTTTTAACCTGTTCCTTAAAACACTAGTGCTTAGGAAATCTATTGGAGGCAGAAGCAGTCAAGGGTAGCTTAGGGTTAGGGTTAGGGTTAGGGTGAGGGTTAGGGTACGGCTTAGGGTACGGGTTCGGGGAGGGGTTCGGGTAGGGCGTAGGGTATGGGTTAGGGTTAGGGTTAGTGTTAGGTTTAGGGCTCGGTTTAGGGTACGGGTTAGGATTAGGGTACGCGTTAGGGTTAGGGTAGGGGTTAGGGTTAGGGTACGCGATAGGGTGAGGTTAGTTATTAAACCTATCCCACTCTCTAGATACCCCTTAGCACGTAAAGGAATATTATTTGGGGGTCCAGCCATGGAGAAGAGTTTAGACACTAGGAGAAGATAAGAAACACACCCATTATCCCGAAATCACATTAAGATTCTCTTTTTAACCTGTTCCTTAAAACACTAGTGCTTAGGAAATCTATTGGAGGCAGAAGCAGTCAAGGGTAGCTTAGGGTTAGGGTTAGGGTTAGGGTGAGGGTTAGGGTACTGCTTAGGGTACGGGTTCGGGGAGGGGTTCGGGTAGGGCGTAGGGTATGGGTTAGGGTTAGGGTTAGGGCTAGTGTTAGGGTTAGGGCTCGGTTTAGGGTACGGGTTAGGATTAGGGTACGCGTTAGGGTTAGGGTAGGGGTTAGGGTTAGTGTACGCATTAGGGTGAGGGTAGTTATTAAACCTATCCCACTCTCTAGATACCCCTTAGCACGTAAAGGAATATTATTTGGGGGTCCAGCCATGGAGAAGAGTTTAGACACTAGGAGAAGATAAGGAACACACCCATTATCAAGAAATCACATTAGGATTCTCTTTTTAACCTGTTCCTTAAAACACTAGTGCTTAGGAAATCTATTGGAGGCAGAAGCAGTCAAGGGTAGCTTAGGGTTAGGGTTAGGGTTAGGGTACAGCTTAGGGTACGGGTTCGGGTAGGGCGTAGGGTATGGGTTAGGGTTAGGGTTAGGGTTAGTGTTAGGGTTAGGGCTCGGTTTAGGGTTCGGGTTAGGATTAGGGTACGCGTTAGGGTTAGGGTAGGGGTTAGGGTTAGGGTATGCGATAGGGTGAGGTTAGTTATTAAACCTATCCCACTCTCTAGATACCCCTTAGCACGTAAAGGAATATTAATTGGGGTTCCAGCCATGGAGAAGAGTTTAGACACGAGGAGAAGATAAGGAACACACCCATTATCAAGAAATCACATTAGGATTCTCTTTTTAACCTGTTCCTTAAAACACTAGTGCTTAGGAAATCTATTGGAGGCAGAAGCCGTCAAGGGTAGCTTAGGGTTAGGGTTAGGGTTACGGTGAGGGGTAGGGTACGGCTTAGGGTATGGGTTCAGGGAGGGTTTCGGGTAGGGCGTAGTGTATCGGTTAGGGTTAGGGTTAGGATTAGTGTTAGGGTTAGGGCTCGGTTTAGGGTACGTGTTAAGATAAGGGTATGCGTTTGGGTTAGGGTAGGGGTTAGGGTTAGGGTACGCGTTAGGGTGAGGGTAGTTATTAAGCCTATCCCACTCTCTAGATACCCCTTAGCACATAAAGGAATATTATTTGGGGGTCCAGCCATGGAGAAGAGTTTAGACACGAGGAGACGATAAGGAACACACCCATTATCAAGAAATCACATTAGGATTCTCTTTTTAACCTGTTCCTTAAAACACTAGTGCTTAGGAAATCTATTGGAGGCAGAAGCAGTCAAGGGTAGCTTAGGGTTAGGGTTAGGGTTAGGGTGAGGGTTAGGGTACGGCTTAGGGTACGGGTTCGGGGAGGGGTTCGGGTAGGGCGTAGGGTATGGGTTAGGGTTAGGGTTAGGGTTAGTGTTAGGGTTAGGGCTCGGTTTAGGGTACGGGTTAGGATTAGGGTACGCGTTAGGGTTAGGGTAGGGGTTAGGGTTAGGGTACGCGTTAGGGTGAGGGTAGTTATTAAACCTATCACACTCTCTAGATACCCCTTAGCACGTAAAGGAATATTATTTGGGGGTCCAGCCATGGAGAAGAGTTTAGACACTAGCAGAAGATAAGGAACACACCCATTATCACGAAATCACATTAGGATTCTCTTTTTAACCTGTTCCTTAAAACACTAGTGCTTAGGAAATCTATTGGAGGCAGAAGCAGTCAAGGGTAGCTTAGGGTTAGGGTTAGGGTTAGGGTGAGGGTTAGGGTATGGCTTAGGGTACGGGTTCGGGGAGGGGTTCAGTTAGTGCGTAGGGTATGGGTTAGGGTTAGGGTTAGGGTTAGTGTTAGGGTTAGGGCTCGGTTTAGGGTACGGGTTAGGATTAGGGTACGCGTTAGGGTTAGGGTAGGGGTTAGGGTTAGGGTATGCGTTAGGGAGAGGGTAGTTATTAAACCTATCCCACTCTCTAGATACCCCTTAGCATGTAAAGGAATATTATTTGGGGGTCCAGCCATGGAGAAGAGTTTAGATACGAGGAGAAGATAAGGAACACACCCATTATCAAGAAATCTCATTAGGATTCTCTTTTTAACCTGTTCCTTAAAACACTAGTGCTTAGGAAATCTATTGGAGGCAGAAGCAGTCAAGGGTAGCTTAGGGTTAGGGTTAGGGTTAGGGTGAGGGTTAGGGTACGGCTTAGGGTACGGGTTCGGGGAGGGGTTCGGGTAGGGCGTAGGGTATGGGTTAGGGTTAGGGTTAGGGTTACTGTTAGGGTTAGGGCTCGGGTTAGGGTACGGGTTAGGATTAGGGTACGCGTTAGTGTTAGGGTAGGGGTTAGGGTTAGGGTACGCGATAGGGTGAGGGTAGTTATTAAACCTATCCCACTCTCTAGATACCCCTTAGCACGTAAAGGAATATTATTTGGGGGTCCAGCCATGGAGAAGAGTTTAGACACTAGGAGACGATAAGGAACACACCCATTATCAAGAAATCACATTAGGATTCTCTTTTTAACCTCTTCCTTAAAACACTAGTGCTTAGGAAATCTATTGGAGGCAGAAGCAGTCAAGGGTAGCTTAGGGTTAGGGTTAGGGTTAGGGTGAGAGTTAGGGTACGGCTTAGGGTACGGGTTCGGGGAAGGGTTCGGGTAGGGCGTAGGGTATGTGTTAGGGTTAGGGTTAGGGCTAGTGTTAGGGTTAGGGTTCGGTTTAGGGTACGGGATAGGATTAGGGTACGCGTTAGTGTTAGGGTAGGGGTTAGGGTTAGTGTACGCATTAGGGTGAGGGTAGTTATTAAACCTATCCCACTCTCTAGATACCCCTTAGCACGTAAAGGAATATTATTTGGGGGACCAGCCATGGAGAAGAGTTTAGACACGAGGAGAAGATAAGGAACACACCCATTATCAAGAAATCACATTAGGATTCTCTTTTTAACCTGTTCCTTAAAACACTAGTGCTTAAGAAATCTATTGGAGGCAGAAGCCGTCAAGGGTAGCTTAGGGTTAGGGTTAGGGTTAGGGTGAGGGTTAGGGTATGGCTTAGGGTACGGGTTCGGGGAGGGGTTCGGGTAGGGCTTAGGGTATGGGTTAGGGTTAGGGTTAGGGTTAGTGTTAGGGTTAGGGCTCGGTTTAGGGTACGGGTTAGGATTAGGGTACGCGTTAGGGTTACGGTAGGGGTTAGTGTTAGGGTACGCGATAGGGTGAGGTTAGTTATTAAACCTATCCCACTCTCTAGATACCCCTTAGCACGTAAAGGAATATTATTTGGGGGTCCAGCCGTGGAGAAGAGTTTAGACACTAGGAGAAGATAAGGAACACACCCATTATCAAGAAATCACCTTAGGATTCTCTTTTTAACCTGTTCCTTAAAACACTAGTGCTTAGGAAATCTATTAGAGGCAGAAGCCGTCATGGGTAGCTTAGTGTTAGGTTTAGGATTACGGTGAGGGGTAGGGTACGGCTTAGGGTACAGGTTCAGGGAGGGGTTCGGGAAGGGGGTAGGGTATGGGTTAGGGTTAGGGTTAGGGTCAGTGTTAGAGTTAGGGCTCGGTTTAGGGTACGGGATAGGATTAGGCTACGCGTTAGGGTTAGGGTAGGGGTTAGGGTTAGGGTACGCGTTAGGGTGAGGATAGTTATTAAACCTATCCCACACTCTACATACCCCGTAGCACGTAAGAAATATTATTTGGGGGTCCAGCCATGGAGAAGAGTTTAGACAGGAGGAGAAGATAAGGAACACACCCATTATCAAGAAATCACATTAGGATTCTCTTTTTAACCTGTTCCTTATAACACTAGTGCTTAGGAAATCTATTGGAGGCAGAAGCCGTCAAGGGTAGCTTAGGGTTAGGGTTAGGATTAGGGTGAGGGGTAGGGTACGGCTTAGGGTACGGGTTCAGGGAGGGTTTCGGGTAGGGCGTAGGGTATGGGTTAGGGTTAGGTTAGGGTTACTGTTAGGGTTAGGGCTCGGTTTAGGGTACGGGTTAGGATAAGGGTACGCATTAGGGTTAGGGTAGGGGTTAGGGTTAGTGTACGCGTTAGGGTGAGGGTAATTATTAAACCTATCCCACTCTCTAGATACCCCTTAGAACGTAAAGGAATATTATTTGGGGGTCCAGCCATGGAGAAGAGTTTAGACACTAGGAGAAGATAAGGAACACACCCATTATCAAGAAATCACATTAGGATTCTCTTTTTAACCTGTTCCTTAAAACACTAGTACTTAGGAATTCTATTGGAGGCAGAAGCAGTCAAGGGTAGCTTAGGGTTAGGGATAGGGTTAGGGTGAGGGTTAGGGTACGGCTTAGGGTACGGGTTCGGTGAGGGGTTCGTGTAGGGCGTAGGGTATGTGTTATGGTTAGGGTTAGGGCTAGTGTTAGGGTTAGGGCTCGGTTTAGGGTACGGGTTAGGATTAGGGTACGCGTTAGGGTTAGGGTAGGGGTTAGGGTTAGTGTACGCATTAGGGTGAGGGTAGTTATTAAACCTATCCCACTCTCTAGATACCCCTTAGCACGTAAAGGAATATTATTTGGGGGTCCAGCCATGGAGAAGAGTTTAGACACTAAGAGACGATAAGGAACACACCCATTATCACGAAATCACATTTGGATTCTCTTTTTAACCTGTTCCTTAAAACACTAGTGCTTAGGAAATCTATTGGAGGCAGAAGCAGTCAAGGGTAGCTTAGGGTTAGGGTTAGGGTTAGGGTGAGGGTTAGGGTATGGCTTAGGGTACGGGTTCGGGGAGGGGTTCGGGTAGGGCGTAGGGTATGGGTTAGGGTTAGGGTTAGGGTTTGTGTTAGGGTTAGGGCTCGGTTTAGGGTACGGGTTAGGATTAGGGTACGCGTTAGGGTTATGGTAGGGGTTAGGGTTAGGGTACGTGTTAGGGTGAGGGTAGTTATTAAACCTATCACACTCTCTAGATACACTTTAGCACGTAAAGGAATATTATTTGGGGGTCCAGCCATTGAGAAGATTTTAGACACGAGGAGAAGATAAGGAACACACCCATTATCAAGAAATCACATTAGGATTCTCTTTTAACCTGTTCCTTAAACACTAGTGCTTAGGAAATCTATTGGAGGCAGAAGCCGTCAAGGGTAGCTTAGGGTTAGGGTTAGGGTTAGGGTGAGGGGTAGGGTACGGCTTAGGGTATGGGTTCAGGGAGTGGTTCGGGTAGGGCGTAGGGTATGGGTTAGGGTTAGGGTTAGGGTTAGTGTTAGGGTTAGGGCTCGGTTTAGGGTACGGGTTAAGATTAGGGTACGCGTTAGGGTTAGGGTAAGGGTTAGGGTTAGGGTACGCATTAGGGTGAGGTTAGTTATTAAACCTATCCCACTCTCTAGATACCCCTTAGCACGTAAAGGAATATTATTTGGGGGTCCAGCCATGGAGAAGAGTTTAGACACTAGGAGAAGATAAGGAACACACCCATTATCAAGAAATCACATTAGGATTCTCTTTTTAACCTGTTCCTTAAAACACTAGTGCTTAGGAAATCTATTGGAGGCAGAAGCAGTCAAGGGTAGCTTAGGGTTAGGGTTAGGGGTTAGGGTGAGGGTTAGGGTACGGCTTAGGGTACGGGTTCGGGGAGGGGTTCGGGTAGGGCGTAGGGTATGGGTTAGGGTTAGGGTTAGTGTTAGTGTTAGGGTTAAGGCTCGGTTTAGGGTACGGGTTAGGATTAGGTACGCGTTAGGGTTAGGGTAGGGGTTAGGGTTAGGGTACGCGATAGGGTGAGGTTAGTTATTAAACCTATCCCACTCTCTAGATACCCCTTAGCACGTAAGGAATATTATTTGGGGGTCCAGCCATGGAGAAGAGTTTAGACACTAGGAGAAGATAATGAACACACCCATTATCAAGAAATCACCTTAGGATTCTCTTTTTAACCTGTTCCTTAAAACACTAGTGCTTAGGAAATCTATTGGAGGCAGAAGCCGTCAAGGGTAGCTTAGGGTTAGGGTTAGGATTAGGGTGAGGGTAGGGTACGGCTTAGGGTACAGGTTCAGGGAGGGGTTCGGGTAGGGCGTAGGGTATGGTTTAGGGTTAGGGTTAGGGTTAGTGTTAGGGTTAGGGCTCGGTTTAGGGTACGGGTTAGGATTAGGGTACGCGTTAGGGTTAGGGTAGGGGTTAGGGTTAGTGTACGCGTTAGGGTGAGTGTAGTTATTAAACCTATCCACTCTCTAGATACCCCTTAGCACGTAAAGGAATATTATTTGGGGGTCCAGCCATGGAGAAGAGTTTAGACACGAGGAGAAGATAAGGAACACACCCATTATCAAGAATCACATTAGGATTCTCTTTTTAACCTGTTCCTTAAAACATTAGTGCTTAGGAAATCTATTGGAGGCAGAAGCAGTCAAGGGTAGCTTAGGGTTAGGGTTAGGGTTAGGGTGAGGGTTAGGGTACGGCTTAGGGTACGGGTTCGGGGAGGGGTTCGGGTAGGGCGTAGGGTATGGGTTAGGGTTAGGGTTAGGGTTAGTGTTAGGGTTAGGGCTCGGTTTAGGGTTCGGGTTAGGATTAGGGTACGCATTAGGGTTAGGGTAGGGGTTAGGGTTAGTGTACGCGTTAGGGTGAGGGTAGTAATTAAACCTATCCCACTCTCTAGATACTCCTTAGAACGTAAAGGAATATTATTTGGGGGTCCAGCCATGGAGAAGAGTTTAGACACTAGGAGAAGATAAGGAACACACCCATTATCAAGAAATCACATTAGGATTCTCTTTTTAACCTGTTCCTTAAAACACTAGTGCTTAGGAAATCTATTGGAGGCAGAAGCAGTCAAGGGTAGCTTAGGGTTAGGGTTAGGGTCAGGGTGAGGGTTAGGGTACAGCTTAGGGTATGGGTTCAGGGAGGGGTTCGGGTAGGGCGTAGGGTATGGGTTAGGGTTAGGGTTAGGGTTAGTGTTAGGGTTAGGGCTCGGTTTAGGGTACGGGTTAAGATTAGGGTACGCGTTAGGGTTAGGGTAGGGGTTAGGGTTAGGGTACGCGTTAGGGTGAGGGTAGTTATGAAACCTATCCCACTCTCTAGATACCCCTTAGCACGTAAAGGAATATTATTTGGGGGTCCAGCCATGGAGAAGAGTTTAGACACTAGGAGAAGATAAGGAACACACCCATTATCACGAAATCACATTAGGATTCTCTTTTTAACCTGTTCCTTAAAACACTAGTGCTTAGGAAGTCTATTGGAGGCAGAAGCAGTCAAGGGTAGCTTAGGGTTAGGGTTAGGGTTAGGGTGAGGGTTAGGGTACGGCTTAGGGTACGGGTTCGGGTAGGGCGTAGTGTATGGGTTACGGTTAGATTTAGGGATAGTGTTAGGGTTAGGGCTCGGTTTAGGGTACGGGTTAGGATTAGGGTACGCGTTAGGGTTAGGGTAAGGGATAGGGTTAGTGTACGCATTAGGGTGAGGTTAGTTATTAAACCTATCCCACTCTCTAGATACCCCTTAGCACGTAAAGGAATATTATTTGGGGGTCCAGCCATGGAGAAGAGTTTAGACACTAGGAGAAGATAAGGAACACACCCATTATCACGAAATCACATTAGGAATCTCTTTTTAACCTGTTCCTTAAAACACTAGTGCTTAGGAAATCTATTGGAGGCAGAAGCAGTCAAGGGTAGCTTAGGGTTAGAGTTAGGGTTAGGGTGAGGGTTAGGGTCCGGCTTAGGGTACGGGTTCGGGGAGGGGTTCGGGTAGGGCGTAGTGTATGGGTTAGGGTTAGGGTTAGGGTTAGGGTTAGGTTTAAGGCTCGGTTTAGGGTACGGGTTAGGATTAGGGTACGCGTTAGGGTTAGGGTAGGTGTTAGGGTTAGGGTACGCGATAGGGTGAGGTTAGTTATTAAACCTATCCCACTCTCTAGATACCCCTTAGCACGTAAAGGAATATTATTTGGGGGTCCAGCCATGGAGAAGAGTTTAGACATGAGGAGAAGATAAGGAACACACCCATTATCAAGAAATCACCTTAGGATTCTCTTTTTAACCTGTTCCTTAAAACACTAGTGCTTAGGAAATCTATTGGAGGCAGAAGCCGTCAAGGGTAGCTTAGGGTTAGGGTTAGGATTAGGGTGAGGGGTAGGGTACGGCTTAGGGTACAGGTTCAGGGAGGGGTTCGGGTAGGGCGTAGGGTATGGGTTAGGGTTAGGGTTATGGTTAGTGTTAGGGTTAGGGCTCGGTTTAGGGTACGGGTTAGGATTAGGGTACGCGTTAGGGTTAGGGTAGGGGTTAGGGTTAGTGTTCGCGTTAGGGTGAGTGTAGTTATTAAACCTATCCCACTCTCTAGATACCCCTTAGCACGTAAAGGAATATTATTTGGGAGTCCAGCCATGGAGAAGAGTTTAGACACTAGGAGACGATAAGGAACACACCCATTATCACGAAATCACATTTGGATTCTCTTTTTAACCTGTTCCTTAAAACACTAGTGCTTAGGAAATCTATTGGAGGCAGAAGCAGTCAAGGGTAGCTTAGGGTTAGGGTTAGGGTTAGGGTGAGGGTTAGGGTATGGCTTAGGGTACGGGTTCGGGGAGGGGTTCGGGTAGGGCGTAGGGTATGGTTTAGGGTTAGGGTTAGGGTTAGTGTTAGGGTTAGGGCTCGGTTTAGAGTTCGGGTTAGCATTAGGGTACGCGTTAGTGTTAGGGTAGGGGTTAGGGTTAGGGTACGCGATAGGGTGAGGTTAGTTATTAAACCTATCCCTCTCTCTAGATACCCCTTAGCACGTAAAGGAATATTATTTTGGGGTCCAGCCATGGAGAAGAGTTTAGACACTAGGAGAAGATAAGGAACACACCCATTATCAAGAAATCACATTAGGATTCTCTTTTTAACCTGTTCCTTAAAACACTAGTGCTTAGGAAGTCTATTGGAGGCAGAAGCAGTCAAGGGTAGCTTAGGGTTAGGGTTAGGGTTAGGGTGAGGGTTAGGGTACGGCTTAGGGTACGGGTTCGGGGAGGGGTTCGGGTAGGCCGTAGGGTATGTGTTAGGGTTAGGGTTAGGGCTAGTATTAGGGTTAGGGCTCGGTTTAGGGTACGGGTTAGCATTAGGGTACGCGTTAGGGTTAGGGTAGGGGTTAGGGTTAGTGTACGCGTTAGGGTGAGTGTAGTTATTAAACCTATCCCACTCTCTAGATACCCCTTAGCACGTAAAGGAATATTATTTGGGGGTCCAGCCATGGAGAAGAGTTTCGACACTAGGAGACGATAAGGAACACACCCATTATCACGAAATCACATTTGGATTCTCTTTTTAACCTGTTCCTTAAAACACTAGTGCTTAGGAAATTTATTGGAGGCAGAAGCCGTCAAGCGTAGCTTAGGGTTAGGGTTAGGGTTAGGGTGAGGGGTAGGGTACGGCTTAGGGTATGGGTTCAGGGAGGGGTTCGGGTAGGGCGTAGGGTATGGGTTAGGGTTAGGGTTAGGGTTAGTGTTAGGGTTAGGGCTCGGTTTAGGGTACGGGTTAAGATTAGGGTATGCGTTAGGGTTAGGGTAGGGGTTAGGGTTAGGGTACACGTTAGGGTGACGGTAGTTATTAAATCTATCCCACTCTCTAGATACCCCTTAGCACGTAAAGGAATATTATTTGGGGGTCCAGCCATGGAGAAGAGTTTAGACACTAGGAGAAGATAAGGAACACACCCATTATCACGAAATCACATTAGGATTCTCTTTTTAACCTGTTCCTTAAAACACTAGTGCTTAGGAAGTCTATTGGAGGCAGAAGCAGTCAAGGGTAGCTTAGGGTTAGGGTTAGGGTTAGGGTGAGGGTTAGGGTACGGCTTAGGGTACGGGTTCGGGTAGGGCGTAGGGTATGGGTTACGGTTAGGGTTAGGGCTAGTGTTAGGGTTAGGGCTCGGTTTAGGGTACGGGTTAGGATTAGGGTACGCGTTAGGGTTAGGGTAAGGGATAGGGTTAGTGTACGCATTAGGGTGAGGTTAGTTATTAAACCTATCCCTCTCTCTAGATACCCCTTAGCACGTAAAGGAATATTATTTTGGGGTCCAGCCATGGAGAAGAGTTTAGACACTACGAGAAGATAAGGAACACACCCATTATCAAGAAATCACATTAGGATTCTCTTTTTAACCTGTTCCTTAAAACACTAGTGCTTAGGAAGTCGATTGGAGGCAGAAGCAGTCAAGGGTAGCTTAGGGTTAGGGTTAGGGTTAGGGTGAGGGTTAGGGTACGGCTTAGGGTACGGGTTCGGGGAGGGGTTCGGGTAGGGCGTAGGGTATGTGTTAAGGTTAGGGTTAGGGCTTGTGTTAGGGTTAGGGCTCGGTTTAGGGTACGGGTTAGGATTAGGGTACGCGTTAGGTTTAGGGTAGGGGTTAGGGTTAGTGTACGCATTAGGGTGAGGGTAGTTATTAAACCTATCCCACTCTCTAGATACCCCTTAGCACGTAAAGGAATATTATTTGGGGGTCCAGCCATGGAGAAGAGTTTAGACACTAGGAGAAGATAAGGAACACACCCATTATCAAGAAATCACATTAGGATTCTCTTTTTAACCTGTTCCTTAAAACACTAGTGCTTAGGAAATCTATTGGAGGCAGAAGCAGTCAAGGGTAGCTTAGGGTTAGGGTTAGGGTCAGGGTGAGGGTTAGGGTACAGCTTAGGGTACGGGTTCAGGGAGGGGTTCGGGTAGGGCGTAGGGTATGGGTTAGGGTTAGGGTTAGGGTTAGTGTTAGGGTTAAGGCTCGGTTTAGGGTACGGGTTAGGATTAGGGTACGCGTTAGGGTTAGGGTAGGGGTTAGGGTTAGGGTACGCGATAGGGTGAGGTTAGTTATTAAACCTATCCCACTCTCTAGATACCCCTTAGCACGTAAAGGAATATTAATTGGGGGTCCAGCCATGGAGAAGAGTTTAGACCCGAGGAGAAGATAAGGAACACACCCATTATCACGAAATCACATTAGGATTCTCTTTTTAACCTGTTCCTTAAAACACTAGTGCTTAGGAAATCTATTGGAGGCAGAAGCCGTCAAGCGTAGCTTAGGGTTAGGGTTAGGGTTAGGGTGAGGGGTAGGGTACGGCTTAGGGTATGGGTTCAGGGAGGGGTTCGGGTAGGGCGTAGGGTATGGGTTAGGGTTAGGGTTAGGGTTAGGGTTAGGGTTAGTGTTAGGGCTCGGTTTAGGGTATGGGTTAAGATTAGGGTACGCGTTAGGGTTAGGGTAGGGGTTAGGGTTAGGGTACGCGTTAGGGTGAGGGTAGTTATTAAACCTATCCCACTCTCTAGATACCCCTTAGCACGTAAAGGAATATTATTTGGGGGTCCAGCCATGGAGAAGAGTTTAGACACTAGGAGAAGATAAGGAACACACCCATTATCACGAAATCACATTAGGATTCTCTTTTTAACCTGTTCCTTAAAACACTAGTGCTTAGGAAGTCTATTGGAGGCAGAAGCAGTCAAGGGTAGCTTAGGGTTAGGGTTAGGGTTAGGGTGAGGGTTAGGGTACGGCTTAGGGTACGGGTTCGGGTAGGGCGTAGGGTATGGGTTACGGTCAGGGTTAGGGCTAGTGTTAGGGTTAGGGCTCGGTTTAGGGTACGGGTTAGGATTAGGGTACGCGTTAGGGTTAGGGTAAGGGATAGGGTTAGTGTACGCATTAGGGTGAGGTTAGTTATTAAACCTATCCCACTCTCTAGATACCCCTTAGCACGTAAAGGAATATTATTTGGGGGTCCAGCCATGGAGAAGAGTTTAGACACTAGGAGAAGATAAGGAACACACCCATTATCACGAAATCACATTAGGAATCTCTTTTTAACCTGTTCCTTAAAACACTAGTGCTTAGGAAATCTATTGGAGGCAGAAGCAGTCAAGGGTAGCTTAGGGTTAGAGTTAGGGTTAGGGTGAGGGTTAGGGTCCGGCTTAGGGTACGGGTTCGGGGAGGGGTTCGGGTAGGGCGTAGGGTATGGGTTAGGGTTAGGGTTAGGGTTAGTGTTAGGTTTAAGGCTCGGTTTAGGGTACCGGTTAGGATTAGGGTACGCGTTAGGGTTAGGGTAGGGGTTAGGTTTAGGGTACACGATAGGGTGAGGTTAGTTATTAAACCTATCCCACTCTCTAGATACCCCTTAGCACGTAAAGGAATATTATTTGGGGGTCCAGCCATGGAGAAGAGTTTAGACATGAGGAGAAGATAAGGAACACACCCATTATCAAGAAATCACCTTAGGATTCTCTTTTTAACCTGTTCCTTAAAACACTAGTGCTTAGGAAGTCTATTGGAGGCAGAAGCAGTCAAGGGTAGCTTAGGGTTAGGGTTAGGGTTAGGGTGAGGGTTAGGGTACGGCTTAGGGTACGGGTTCGGGGAGGGGTTCGGGTAGGCCGTAGGGTATGTGTTAGGGTTAGGGTTAGGGCTAGTATTAGGGTTAGGGCTCGGTTTAGGGTACGGGTTAGGATTAGGGTACGCGTTATGGTTAGGGTAGGGGTTAGGGTTAGTGTACGCGTTAGGGTGAGTGTAGTTATTAAACCTATCCCACTCTCTAGATACCCCTTAGCACGTAAAGGAATATTATTTGGGGGTCCAGCCATGGAGAAGAGTTTAGACACTAGGAGACGATAAGGAACACACCCATTATCACGAAATCACATTTGGATTCTCTTTTTAACCTGTTCCTTAAAACACTAGTGCTTAGGAAATCTATTGGAGGCAGAAGCAGTCAAGGGTAGCTTAGGGTTAGGGTTAGGGTTAGGGTGAGGGTTAGGGTACGGCTTAGGGTACGGGTTCGGGGAGGGGTTCGGGTAGGGCGTAGGGTATGGGTTAGGGTTAGGGTTAGGGTTAGTGTTAGGGTTAGGGCTCGGTTTAGGGTACGGGTTAGGATTAGGGTACGCGTTAGTGTTAGGGTAGGGGTTAGGGTTAGGGTACGCGATAGGGTGAGGGTAGTTATTAAACCTATTCCACTCTATAGATACCCCTTAGCACGTAAAGGAATATTATTTGGGGGTCCAGCCATGGAGAAGAGTTTAGACACTAGGAGAAGATAAGGAACACACCCATTATCAAGAAATCACATTAGGATTCTCTTTTTAACCTGTTCCTTAAAACACTAGTGCTTAGGAAGTCTATTGGAGGCAGAAGCAGTCAAGGGTAGCTTAGGGTTAGGGTGAGGGTTAGGGTGAGGGTTAGGGTCCGGCTTAGGGTACGGGTTCGGGGAGGGGTTCGGGTAGGGCGTAGGTTATGGGTTAGGGTTAGTGTTAGGGCTAGTGTTAGGTTTAGGGCTCGGTTTAGGGTACGGGTTAGGATTAGGGTGCGCGTTAGGATTAGGGTATGGGTTAGGGTTAGGGTTAGTGTTAGGATTAGGGCTCAGTTTAGGGTACGGGTTAAGATTAGGGTACGCGTTAGGTTTAGGGTAGGGGTTAGTGTTAGGGTACGGGTTAGGGTTAGGGTAGGGGTTAGGGTTAGGATACGCGTTAGGGTGAGGGTAGTTATTAAACCTATCACACTCTCTAGATACACCTTACCACGTAAAGGAATATTATTTGGGGGTACAGCCATGGAGAAGAGTTTAGACACGAGGAGAACATAAGGAACACACCCATTATCAAGAAATCACATTAGGATTCTCTTTTTAACCTGTTCCTTAAAACACTAGTGCTTAGGAAATCTATTGGAGGCAGAAGCCGTCAAGGGAAGCTTAGGGTTATGGTTAGGGTTAGGGTGAGGGGTAGGGTACGGCTTAGGGTACGGGTTCGGGGAGGGGTTCGGGTAGGGCGTAGGGTATGGGTTAGGGTTAGGGTTAGGGCTAGTGTTAGGGTTAGGGTTCGGTTTAGGGTACTGGTTAGGATTAGGGTACGCGTTAGGGTTAGGGTAGGGGTTAGGGTTAGTGTACGCATTAGGGTTAGGGTAGTTATTAAACCTATCCCACTCTCTAGATACCCCTTAGCACGTAAAGGAATATTATTTGGGGGACCAGCCATGGAGAAGAGTTTAGACACGAGGAGAAGATAAGGAACACACCCATTATCAAGAAATCACATTAGGATTCTCTTTTTAACCTGTTCCTTAAAACACTAGTGCTTAGGAAATCTATTGGAGGCAGAAGCCGTCAAGGGTAGCTTCGGGTTATGGTTAGGGTTAGGGTGAGGGGTAGGGTACGGCTTAGGGTACGGGTTCAGGGAGGGGTTCGGGTAGGGCGTAGGGTATGGGTTAGGGTTAGGGTTAGGGTTAGTGTTAGGGTTAGGGCTCAGGTTAGGGTACGGGTTAAGATTAGGGTACGCGTTAGGTTTAGGGTAGGGGTTAGGGTTAGGGTACGCGTTAGGGTGAGGGTAGTTATTAAACCTATCCCACTATCTAGATACCCCTTAGCACGTAAAGGTATATTATTTGGGGGTCCAGCCATGGCGAAGAGTTTAGACACTAGGAGAAGATAAGGAACACACCCATTATCACGAAATCACATTAGGATTCACTTTTTAACCTGTTCCTTAAAACACTAGTGCTTAGGAAATCTATTGGAGGCAGAAGCTGTCAAGGGTAGCTTAGGGTTAGGGTTAGGGTTAGGGAGAGGGTTAGGGTACGGCTTAGGGTATGGGTTCGGTGAGGGGTTCGGGTAGGGCGTAGGGTATGGATTAGGGTTAGGGTTAGGGTTAGTGTTAGGGTTAGGGCTCGGTTTAGAGTACGGGTTAGGATTAGGGTACGCGTTAGGGTTAGCGTAGGGGTTAGGGTTAGGGTACGGGTTAGGGTATGGGTTCGGTGAGGGGTTCGGGTAGGGCGTAGGGTATGGGTTAGGGTTAGGGTTAGGGTTAGTGTTAGGGTTAGGGCTCGGTTTAGGGTACGGGTTAGGATTAGGGTACGGGTTAGGTTTAGGGTAGGAGTTAGGGTTAGGGTACGCGATAGGGTGAGGTTAGTAATTAAACCTATCCCACTCTCTAGATAACCCTTAGCACTTAAAGGAATATTATTTGGGGGTCCAGCCATGGAGAAGAGTTTAGACACTAGGAGAAGATAAGGAACACACCCATTATCAAGAAACCACATTAGGATTCTCTTTTTAACCTGTTCCTTAAAACACTAGTGCTTAGGAAATCTATTGGAGGCAGAAGCAGTCAAGGGTAGCTTAGGGTTAGGGTTAGGGTTAGGGTGAGGGTTAGTGTACGGCTTAGGTTACGGGTTCGGGGAGGGGTTCGGGTAGGGCGTAGGGTATGGGTTAGGGTTAGGGTTAGGGTTAGTGTTAGGGTTAGGGCTCGGTTTAGGGTACGGGTTAGGATTAGGGTACGCGTTAGGGTTACGGTAGGGGTTAGGGTTAGGGTACGCGATAGGGTGAGGTTAGTTATTAAACCTATCCCACTCTCTAGATACCCCTTAGCACGTAAAGGAATATTATTTGGGGGTCCAGCCATGGAGAAGAGTTTAGACACGAGGAGAAGATAAGGAACACACCCATTATCAAGAAATCACATTAGGATTCTCTTTTTAACCTGTTCCTTAAAACACTAGTGCTTAGGAAATCTATTGGAGGCAGAAGCCGTCATGGGTAGCTTAGTGTTAGGGTTAGGATTAGGGTGAGGGTTAGGGTACGGCTTAGGGTACAGGTTCAGGGAGGGGTTCGGGAAGGGCGTAGGGTATGGGTTAGTGTTAGGGTTAGGGTCAGTGTTAGAGTTAGGGCTCGGTTTAGGGTACGGGTTAGGATTAGGCTACGCGTTAGGGTTAGGGTAGGGTTTAGGGTTAGGGTACGCGTTAGGGTGAGGATAGTTATTAAACCTATCCCACACTCTACATACCCCGTAGCACGTAAGAAATATTATTTGGGGGTCCAGCCATGGAGAAGAGTTTAGACACGAGGAGAAGATAAGGAACACACCCATTATCAAGAAATCACATTAGGATTCTCTTTTTAACCTGTTCCTTAAAACACTAGTTCTTAGGAAATCTATTGGAGGCAGAAGCCGTCAAGGGTAGCTTAGGGTTAGGGTTAGGATTAGGGTGAGGGTTAGGGTACGGCTTAGGGTACGGGTTCAGGGAGGCGTTCGGGTAGGGCGTAGGGTATGGATTAGGGTTAGGGTTAGGGTTAGTGTTAGGGTTAGGGCTCGGTTTAGGGTACGGGTTAGGATTAGGGTACGCATTAGGGTTAGGGTAGGGGTTAGGGTTAGTGTACGCGTTAGGGTGAGTGTAGTTATTAAACCTATCCCACTCTCTAGATACCCCTTAGCACGTAAAGGAATATTATTTGGGGGTCCAGCCATGGAGAAGAGTTTAGACACGAGGAGAAGATAAGGAACACACCCATTATCAAGAAAACACATTAGGATTCTCTTTTTAACCTGTTCCTTAAAACACTAGTGCTTAGGAAATCTATTGGAGGCAGAAGCAGTCAAGGGTAGCTTAGGGTTAGGGTTAGGGTTAAGGAGAGGGTTAGGGTATGGCTTAGGGTACGGGTTCGGGGAGGGGTTCGGGTAGGGCGTAGGGTATGGGTTAGGGTTAGGGTGAGGGTTAGTGTTAGGGTTAGGGCTCGGTTTAGGGTACGGGTTAGGATTAGGGTACGCGTTAGGTCATGGTAGGGGTTAGGGTTAGTGTACGTGTTAGGGTGAGGGTAGTTATTAAACCTATCATACTTTCTAGATACACTTTAGCACGTAAAGGAATATTATTTG